>NW_014577856.1:119545-121598 GCF_000485595.1 Priapulus caudatus
CTGACTACTACCTACTAACTACCTACTACTACCACTACTACTACAGCTCACGACTACTACTTACTAGCTGACTACTACTACTCTTACTACTAACTACTAGCCACGATTCACTACTACTACTATACTACTACTACTATTACTACTATATACTTACTACTACTACTACTACTTACTATATTTATTACGCTTTTTTCATACCAGTTATTGTTCCCCAAATTTTCTGTCTTAAACTATTTCATCGAACCGCATTTTCTTCAGTGAACTGAATTCGCGTCGCCGCATCGTTGTACACATAGTAACGCCATTAGTTCATTAATATCGTTTTGGGAGGCAGTTAGCGTTCCAGGAGCGACTAATGTGTGCAACACTCCCATTGTCTTTGAAACAAAGCTTACGGCGAATAACTGGGAAAGAGAAACATGAATGCTTTTGCACGCTATGCCAAATCCATCTGATGAACAGCAAGGGTTAATAATACCCTAATATGATTAAATTAGGTATTATTAATAATATCATATTAGATTACCCATAGCTATTTTTAGCTTGTGAATGACGCAGGCGTTGGAAGGTGCCTGTTGGCGCAATGACTCATTCAACACAGGATTCAGTAAACACCAGACTCTTGGAATACCGGAGAAGCTACGGTCAGTTCTAGGCGAATTTCCTATGAATCGGGGTGTGATTCGGTATGAGAAGAGCACCGGTTTACACTCCATGTTGATGTGTTCATCAATGCACTGATCATGCGCCGCGCGTCAATAAGCTAAACGCATCGGCCCAATCCACCTCTCTGCCTAATCGTCCGCCAACGTTTCTCCTAGACGAGTCGCGATGTTTATTTGGAATGATCAACGCTTCAATGGTTGGTCATCTTGGCTACTATAAGTAACTGATATTATTTGCTATATACTACCGCAGAGCCAGGCAACGTATCACTGAACGTTGACAGCGGCACACACGAGATCACCGAGGTGTTCCACGCGTCTGCGATTCGTACCCTACAGCACCAGTCGGCTATTCGCTTCCCACAGCGAGACACATCTGTGTCTGAACGACGTCTATCACACGACACCCACCACCAGCTCAATTAGCGTGTGTGTCGTGGGCGTGCCGTACACACACACCCGCCGCATGCGTGTATAGTCGTGGCACGTGCGTGATACGTGTTGTGCGAGTGCCGATCCGTGTGGATGCGGCGTGCCTGAGGTGTGTGTGTGTGTGTGTGTGGTGGTGTGTGTGTGTGTGTGCCTCGGTGGGTGTGGTGTGTGTCGTGCTGTGTGTGTGTGTGTGTGTGTGGTGCGTGCTGTGTGGTCGTGCGTAAGTGCGTTCGTGGTGAACCGATGCGTTACGCCATCGTTTCCGCGAACCGCATCCGAAAAACACAAGGGAGACTTCGCATCGAAAATCCGTAAGCCAATTACGCGGACGTAAAAAGTGTCTGGATATTTTATCCTTTCGCCGCCTTCTTGTGTGACGGAAGGCCGTGCGCATAACAGATAGCAGGGTGCTACTGATGCGCGGCTGTGGTAGAGAGACGAGAGGAGAGAGCCAGAGAGAGAAGAGCAGAGAGAGAGATGAGTTGAGAGCGGAGCGAGAAGAGAGAGAGAGAGAGTAGAGGCAGCGTCAATGCAGCAGCAGCAGCAGGCAGCAGTGACGCAGCAAGCGAGCGAACGAGCAGTAGCGAGGACAGTAAGCAGCTACAGGTATAAGGCGCTGCGCAATGACAGCTAGCGCCATACTAGATAGTAGCACAGCGGTAATAACCGCAAAAGCCCGCAGTGTAGGCCACACGAGCACGATAGCAGCAGCAGGAGGCAGAAGCCTCGGCCAGAGTATGCATAGTCATACCACAACACACACACACAGCACACACAACGACGTCACTGGGTGTATAATTGTAACGCGTATTATTGATTATGGTTGTTGTAACGCTGTTTTAGGTTGTCTGTTGGTTGTTGTTGTTGTGAGTAGTCGTAGTAGTATAGTAGCTAGAATCAGTGAAGCTACAGGTAGTACGAGCTCAGATAGTAGTAGTGCCAGTGGAGCAGTAGTG
>NW_014577856.1:121623-127873 GCF_000485595.1 Priapulus caudatus
GGATAGCACAAGTCTAGCTTTACAGAGAAGCAAACCGATGTGGCAACACTCGCACATTGCTCTTTCGTCCAAGGAAAGTGTACCGCGATAAGCTGGGAAAGAGAAACATGAAGCAGTTTTGCAGCGTAATGCAACCCATCTGATGCACAGCAAGGGCGTTGATAACTAATACGCTAATAATTGATATTGTAGGTATTATTAATAAATCATTTATTAGATTACCTAGCCTATTTTAGTTTGATGATGACGCAGGCGGTTGAAGTGCCTGTGTGCGCAATACTATTCAGCACAGATTTCAGCTAAACACACAGACTCTGAATAGCCAGGAGAAGCTACGGTAGGCAGGAGCAGGTGAAGCTACGGTCAGTTCTATGCAAAATTTTCTATGAATACGGTGTTTATTTCGTATAATGAGAATCGACAACCGGTTTAATAATCATGTGATTGTTATCAAATGCACTGAATCAGCGTGGGCAATAACCTAACGCATGCCTCCAATCACCTATTCTCTCCCTTCAAGTCCGGCCAACGTCTCTCTAGTCTCGTTAGACCCCGAAATTCGGATATTTATTGAGTTTATTATATATGAATGATCACGCTTCATGTTTGTCATCTTGCTCAGGCTCATAGTATTATATTTAATCTGTTGGCTATTAAATAACTTAAGCGCAAGCCAGCACACAGTGATCACTGAACGTTGACAACGACCGCGAGTCTGTTTCCAGCGTGCATGTTACCGCCGTGCTTACTCGACATGGCACGCATGTCCCGGACTGCTTCCCTCCCGGACCCATCTGTGTCTTGAACGCGTCCTCAGCACAAGCCTTAATGCGTGGTGTGTGTGTGTGCGTGCGTGCGTGCTTTGCGTGCGCTAACGTGCGTTGCGTGGGGTGTGGTAGTGTGTGTGCGTGCTGTGCGGTGGCGTGCTTTGTGTTGTGCTGTATGTGTGTGTGAATGTGCGTGATGATGTGTGTGTGTGTGTGTGCTGTGTGTGTGATGTGGTGTGGTGTATGTGAGTGCGTGTGCGTGTGTGGGTGCGTGCGTAGTGGCGTATCTGTCGTGACCGAGTGCGCGTTCTCCGTCTTCCGAAAACCGGAAAAACACACAAAAGGTGATCTTCGCGCGCAATATATGTAACCAATCCGAGGGGACGTAAAAAAGTGTGAGATAATTTCCTTTTCATACAAGGAGACCAACCGTCCCACACCCACCCTGACAGTTGCGTTTGTGTGACGGCAGACCGTGCGCGCAGTACGTAAGCAGGGCTGCCTACCGATGCCGCGGCTTAGTAGAGAGACCAGAGAGAGAGAGAAGGAGAGAGAGACGAGAGAAGGAGATGAGAGAAGAGTTCGAACGCAGCGAGAGCGAGAGAGAGAGAACGAGAGGAGAGAGCAGCAGGCGAGCAGCAGCAGCAGTAACAGCAGCAGCAAATCAGCAGGTAGCAGCATAGCAGTAGGCAGGTATAGCTGCAAGCAGCAGCATTGAGTATAGGCACTGGTAATGAGCAGCAGTGAGCAGGCAGTAGGCCAGCAGCCAGGGAGCGAGATAAGCGCAGCAGCAGGTAAGGCATTTAGGTATAAGTTACTGTGTAATTTTGTAACGATTATTATTAATGTGATTGTTGTACACGTATTTGTAATAGAGTGTTGTTGTGTTGTTGTTGTTGTTGTTGTTGTTGTATTAGTAGTAGTAGTAGTATAGTAGTAAGTACGTAGTGAGTAAGTAGATAGTATGTAGCAGGTAGTAGTAGTAGTAGCATCAGCCTCATCAGCAGCAGAAAAAACGCTCGCATAAAACGCGCCGGGAGTCGCCCCCTGAAATGATAAGCGCACGAAAAATCGCAGCGTCTGCGCGACATGCATTCCTGCTTCACTTAATTAGCTCCAACCAGCTGTCAATCAGGTCGACTCGTCACGCCAGCAGACCACCGCGGCGAGTTGCGCAGGGGGCCGTGGCCCCCCGCGGATCAAAAGCCGCCGCCGCGGGTGCCTCGCTTCTCCACTGTGCTCGCTGGATGCGTGGCGCAGGCATGCTGCTTAATGGACGACTAGTCTTCGACAATAAGCAATTGAAACACACAGGTTTTATCCGCTGGATGCCTCAAGGCCATTTACGGGGGCGCTGAGGGGTGTGGGGGCGATTAACTGGGGGCCGATATAGGCAGGAGAGCAAGAGTACACGGTAGTGGTTGGAAGCATGCAAGCAGTACCTTCCATGAGTGTGCGCTGACGGCGCAATCTACACGCCTTCGCTAGTGTCGACCTCGGCAGCGAGAGGCAGGAGATGACGAGCACGAGCACCAGCGCTCTCGTCTCATCTTGCAGTTTAACTGTTTTATGTCATAGCGTCGCGGA
Organism: Priapulus caudatus; assembly: GCF_000485595.1. Taxonomy (NCBI): domain Eukaryota; kingdom Metazoa; phylum Priapulida; class Priapulimorpha; order Priapulimorphida; family Priapulidae; genus Priapulus; species Priapulus caudatus. The sequence continues at coordinate 123,978 of NW_014577856.1, forward strand.
ACGACAAGTGTGCCAAAGGTGGGTTCACCACGGCTAAACACGGTAGGAAAACCGCATAGGGAGTGAAAAGAAGGAAGATGTAACAGAGAGGAGGTAGAACGTGAAGAAGAGGAAGAACGTGTATAAAGACGAAGAAGAAGAAAGATAGAGTAACGAAGAGATAAGGAGGCGGACGCGAAAAGGAGGAAAATGAAGGAGGAGAAGACGGAAAAGGAGAGAAGGACAAGAAGAGGAGGAGAAGGACAAGAAGGAAGATAAGAAGGTGATACGCGCAATGGGGACGGGTGTGTGCGAGCAGCTGATGCGATGGTCGCGCAGCAAGTTTAAAGGACGCAGCCAATCTGTCTGGTGCGCGCAGGGTCACGCCTCGCTATCTCTCTCGTCTCGCGCGCGCAACGCACAACACGCGCCACCACTCGAGGCCGCAGCATAGCCGAAAGGCGTCGCAGCAGTCGACACCTGTGACCTGCACGTCAGGCCCGCCTGTGAGAACAGCACGGTACGTCGTCGCAACATGCGCGCGTGCTCGCCTAGAGCCGAGTTTCAAGCTCGAATTTCTTCGCCAATATCGACACGGAAAGTGGAGAGATTCTGGCGACGCCCGGAGACGCGATTAGTGAGAGAGGGGAGAGAGATAGATAGATAGATAAATAGAAGATAGAGAGGAGAGAGAGAGAGAGAGGAGAGAAGAGAGAGAACCAGAAGGAGCAAGCCGAAAGAGGCGAGAGAGAAGAGAAGATAGATCTAGCGAGAAAGAGAGAGAGGAAGGAGAGATAGATAGATAGATAGAGAGAGAGAGAGAGAGAAAGAGAGAGAGAGAGAGAGAGAAGAGAGGAATAGCGAAGGAGAATAGGAGAGAGTGAAGAGAGATAAAGGGAAAGACTTGAGAGAGAGAAACGAGAGAGAGAAATGCCGAGACAAGACCAAATAGAGAAGTAGAGAGACGACAGAGAAGAGGCGCGCGTACGCACCGCACTTTCTGCGGCCGCCGCTAATTGACGCGGGCTTGATTTCACCGCACGTCGATATACACACACGCCGTCGCTGCAGCGAACTCCTATCGTCGCTCGCGTGCCAGCCCGCCGCGGGGCGTGTTTCAGCCCGCCTGCCTGCCTGCCAGCGCGGCCGCTATAGACGGTGTGTGATATATTGCCAAACGGACAATCTGCGGGGTCTTCGCGCGCCCTATCTGAACGAGCACGGCGCAATACGAAGCGCGCGCAGCGTCATGACTCAGGCTGACACCTTCTTCGTCACTGCGCGGACCGCACGCGGACGCGTTGGAAGAGCAAGCGAAAACGTCGCGAGGCGAATACAGACAAAGGAGCAGACTTTCGCCGCCAGTCTAAACGTGGCATGCGCCGTCGGCATTTGAGCAGCATCGGCGACTCCTGAGGTGCGCCATCTATGTAAAGGGCAACAAAACCTTCTATAACTTGCCTGCTTCTTGAGGTTTTGCCGGCTGGTTTTGCGCGTTAAGAGATTTTTAGCGTACGGTTGCGTTGATGGTCGCGCTGGGCGGCGCGATGGAGAGCGAGAGCAGAGAGAGAGAGAGAGAGAGAGAGAGAGAGAGAGAGAGAGATTGTCGAGTGTTTGTTTGTTTGTCCATTAATGAGCGTTTGTTTGTTTGTTTGTTTGTCCATTAATGAACGTTTGTTTGTTTGTTTGTTTTGTGCATTATGTGTGTTTGTTTGTTTGTTTGTTTGTTTTGTGCATTATGTGTGTTTGTTTGTTTGTTTGTTTGTTTATGCATTAATGTTTGTTTGTTTGTTTGTGCATTAGTGTTTGTTTGTTTGTTTATGCATTAGTGTTTGTTTGTTTGTTTGTGCGTTCGTGTTTGTATGTTGCGGGCTCGCGTGGTATGTTGCTGCCGTTGCTCTTGCTCTTGTTGATGTCGATGAAGCCAACGACCAAGATTGGGCATGCGACGACGATGATGATGATGATGACGATGACGATGATGATGATGATGACGATGGTGGTGATGATGGCGACTGTAATGCTTCTGCTACTGCTACGCTGACGATGTTGATAATTACGTTGATAAAGGGATGGCCGTGACGACGATGATGATAATGATGTTGTTGTTGTTGTTGATGATGATGATGATGTTGCTGCTGCTGATGATGATGATGACGATGACAATGAGACGATCCTGATGGCTATGCTTGCGTATCTATTTACATTTTCGAGTTCCGTGATTCTGTGAGACTTTATTAAGCTCGTCGATCGCACGTTGCTCTTGCATTAACTGGTACCACATCTGCGCGCATATTAACTAGGGCTCAGGGACTCCAACCTCGGCCTCCAGCGCTCGCGTACCAACATCTATTGCGCCCTCCCCTCATTCACGACAAGGCGGTTCGTGTGTACGAGGCGGCGATTTTAAGTGCATGCGCGAATAAATGATGCACGCACTAAACCAGGGAGTTGGAGTTTTAACGGTCGCTTTTCGCGTTAAATGCTCGCCGCGATTGTCGCTAACTTTATTGCTGCGGTTCGTGGGTAGAGAGTGGTTGCACGGCCGTGCTGCAGCAAGATGAACGATGTGAGCGAGAGCGCGGTACGCGGGTCGGCGTCCGCGACAGCGTTTACAACGATTACAGGTTTGGCGCACATAAAATCTATTCGCGGGCGCAGGTTTGCTGCGTATAAAGCAGCGTGTCGCTGCCTCGTGATAGCGCGACACCACACGCTGCAGTGTACGCGACACGTATGCACTCGCAGTACAGCGGCGCGGCGAATACACGCGCACGCACGCACGCACGCACGCATGCACACACAGACACACATACACATACACGCAACCGCGCGCGCACGCACACACATACACATACACACGCAACCGCGCGCGCGCACGCACACACATACACACACACGCAACCGCGCGCGCACGCACACACATACACACACACGCAACCGCGAGCGCACGCAGGCAGCACAATACACACAGCGCGCCGCACCAAGCCGCAGCGCGCGACAGCACACAACATACACACACACGCAACCGCGCGCGCGCACGCAACACACATACACATACCACACACACTGCAGACCGCGCGCGCCACAGACACACAGTCACAAGAGCACACACAGACACGCAAACCGGCGGGCCGCACCGCGAATAGCGAATGCGCACACGCATAACATCAACGACCAGGTAACATAGACTACTCGAACAGACAGGCCCCGCGTAATGTTCATGTCTGCAAGCACGCTGGCTACCACTACGCTGCATGTGCGCCACGAAACAGACGCAATAACGAACGCTCAGGACTGTCTCTAGATATACGCTGATAGACAGAGAGAGAAGAGAGAGAGAGAGAGACGAGAAGAGAGGAGAGAGAGAGAGAGAGAGAGCAGGAGAGAGAGAATAGAGAGAGAGAGAGACAGGGCCAGAAGAGAGGACGAGAGAGAGAGAGAGAGCAGAGAGAGAGAGAGAGAGGGAGAGAGAGGAGAGAGAGCGACAGATCCCTACATAAAGAAGATACGTGTAAATAGTAGTGACACAAGGCTCCAATGTGATGCACTCACACTAACACAACTACAATCCGTGTTGTGTAGAATAGTAGTGTGCACCGCGAATGCACGATTTTACAAACAATGGAGGTAAAATCCAGCCACTAATCAAGCATAGAGAGCAAACACAGAATTTCAATTTGAACTCGCTTTCATGCTAGATAGATAAGGCTATATATATAATATATATATCATATATAATATATAAGTATGTTAGTGTGTGTGTGTGTGGTGTGTGTGTGTTGTGTGTGTGTGTGTGTGTGGTGCTGTGTGTGTGTGGTGTTGTGTGTGTGTGTGGTGTTGGTATTGGATGTGTCGCGGGCAGCGTATGCTGTGTTGTGTGTGTGTGTGTGTGGTTGTGTCGTTGTGTGTGGTGT
>NW_014577856.1:127898-131133 GCF_000485595.1 Priapulus caudatus
TGTGTGCGCGTGTGTGTGTGTGTGTGTGTGTGTGTGTGTGTGTGCGCGCGCTCGCGCGTGCGTGTGAGTGTGTGTGTATACATATATAAAGAGAGAAAGAGAGAGAGAGAGAAAGACTCTCAATTTCTATTTATTAATGTAATTGAAACACATTTGTATTTAATAAAGAATTTTTTTTTATTATATTGTGCTAAAATATGATGGTATTTATATGATTATATATATACACACATAAATACAATTGTATTTTTGCACAACATAATAAAGTTATATATTATAATTATTTGAGGAGATAAACATGACGGTGAAGGATAGCAGACATAGAGCCGTAGGTTATACGATCTGTACCTAGGTAGGTCAGGACTTCGCAGCTTCTCCTCTCGCCTCTCTCGACCGACTGTATTTACTTATAAGGAGTCGCCCAGCTTTTGTGCGGGCCGCGAAAAGCGACGCTTCTGTGAAATTCCGTAAGTCGCTAATACATATAGCTTCTCTTTGTCGCTTGTTTGCGCAGTGACGTTTTGCCGAGTTTGCCGAGGCGCTACTGCTTACCGGAGCGTGCACGTACGCATGCACCGACTGTTTTAGCTGCCTGCCGAGCTAACGTACGTCTAACGCACAGACGTGCGTTACCATCCCGCCCGGCGCTTCTCGCACAGCGCCAGCAGGGCACGCATTTTACACGCGGGCCCTCGCCGACCAACATAGCATGCTAATCTCATGTAAACGCAGACGCCGGCAGCAATAACAAGTGTCTATATGCCCCGTCACGCTAGCGGCGCGAGATCGCGCGAGGGCAAGCAATCGCTGTGGAACGGACGAGACGTTCTCATTACGGAACGTGTTACTGTGTTAGAGCGTCGTGTGGTAGGTGTGTGTGGAGTGGTGACTACGACGCACACTACCGCCACGTAGCAATGCCGGCGTCACCGTTGCTATGGCGATCACGTCACGCGCCGAACGGGGATTAGATATACACAAGAAGATACTTTTAAGATGATCAATTCAGTTCTGCTGATATTGATTTCGTATATGCCTTATTTGATGCATCAAAATATATAGTTTTATTATATAATATCTATACCTATTGATATTATAGATACTATCAGGAGTAGATAATAGACATTTACGGGGGGCGGCTAGGGGGTGGTGGGGGCGATTACTGGGGGCCATATAGGCAGGAGAGGCAAGATACACGTATTTGGACACAGCAGTCCTTCCATGTGTGCCTCGGGGGCAATCTACACGCCTTCGCTTAGTTCGCTCGCAGCGAGAGCAGAGATACGAGCACGAAGCAAGCCTTCTCATCTTCATCTTGCAGTTTACTGTTTATGTGCAAGCGTCGCGACCGACAAGTGTGCCAGGTGGGTTCACCAGCTAGAAACACGTAGGAAACCGCATATGAGTGAAAAGAAGGAAGATGTAACAGGAGAGGAGTAGACGGAAGAAGAGGAGAACGTGTATAAAGACGAGAAGAAGAAGATAAGTAAGAAGATAAGGAGCGCGCGAAAAAAGGAGGAAAAGAAGGAGGAGAAGACGGAAAAGGAGGAGAAGGACAAGAAGGAGGAGGAGAAGGACAAGAAGGAAGAAGAAGGTGATACGCGAGGGGACGGTGTGTGCGAGCACTGTAGCGGATGGGCCGCAGCAGTTAAAGGACGCAGTCAAGTCTGTCTGTGCGCGCAGGGTCACGCCTCGCTCTCTCTCTCTCGCGCGCGCACACGCACACACGCACACTCGAGGCCGGCAGCATAGCCGAAGGCGTCGCAGCAGTCGACACCTGTGACTCCTCAGCCCGCCTGTGAGAACAGCACGGCACGTCGTCGCCAGCATCGCAGCCGTAGCCGCCGAGAATTTCAAGCTCGATTTTCTTCGCAATATCGACACGGAAAGTGGATGAGATCTCTGGCGACGCCCGGAGAGCGATTAAGTGAGAGAGGGAGAGAGATAGATAGATAGACACACAAACAGACCCTCAGCAGACAGACACTCAGACAGACAGACAGACAGACAGACCAATAGATTCTTTAAATTAAATGACGTACTTCCTAAAAGTAATCCTACTGTAAGATTGAAAGGTCACTTGCCATAACACACTCACCATTTGATTGAAAACCGGGCAAATTACTGCATTTAAGTGCACGAGCTTGCTGCACGTGATTTTTCTAGCTAGCCTATTCATCACTAAATTTGCATAATTTTCTCTGTGTGACTGCTCGCTAATTAATTAGTTTTGCCTAATCTGCAAAACATCATGATAAGCTTTCATATTGCTATCAACGCAATTACGTTAAAACCTCCGATAGTTGCTCGCGCGTCACCGGCCGCGTGTGCGGAAATGGGATTTTTGCAGATTTCATCTTTTGAATAAGCATAATTAACAACACGGGAATTTGTTGACGCGCAATGCTCACCCGGTTTGCCTTGCGCTGGAACATAATTAAACATGAATTAGCGAGAAAAAAAGCCCCCGATGGAGGTGCGATGAAAATGGCGTCATTCAAGCGTCTGGGGTTGCTTATTTTCACGGGCAAGGCTTATAAACTACACAGACTAGACGAGAGCTGCGGAGAAATTGCTGTAAAATATTGGTCAAGACTACTTTACGAAACTTTAAGAAATGAGAATATTTAATTCACAAGAAACGGATCGTATTTATTTGCATATGTCTACCTATACCAGTGCATATATATAAGAGAGAGAGAGTGTGTGTGTGTGTGTGTGTGTGTGTGTGTGTGTGTGTGTGTGTGTGTGTGCGTGTGTGTGTGTGTATTAGAGGCCCGCATGCGTCTGCAGACGCGCCGCGGCTACTCTTCTTTTGTCGATTCGCACACAGCGGAAATTTATTCTCTGCGCTAATAAGCATCTGCGATATTTTCGGTCAAGTGAAGCACGGTTCCTGATGCGGGCTACATCCGCATGCACGTTAAATCTCTGCACACTGCTGCAGCCGCCGCCTCCTCTGTCTCGATCCTATTTTACTGCTCGCCTCCCTTAACTCCCTTGCTGCTGATGATGCTGCTGGTGGTGTTTGTGGTGGTTGTGGTGGTGGTGATGGTGGTGGTGGTGGTGGTGGTGGTGGTGGTGATGGTGGTGATGGTTGTGCTGGTCCTGCTGCTGCTGCTGCTGCTGATGATGATGCTGCTGCTGCTCGTGGTTTTGGTAGTGGTGGTCGTGTTGTTGTTGTTCTTATTGTTGTTGTTGTTGTTGTTGTTGTTGTTGTTGTTGTTGTTGTTGT
>NW_014577856.1:136824-141027 GCF_000485595.1 Priapulus caudatus
GAGAGAGAGAGAGAGAGAGAGAGAGAGAGAGAGAGAGAGAGAGAAAGAGAGAGAGAGAGAGAGTGAAAGAGAGAGAGAGAAAGAGATTAAGAGAGGAAGACGGAGAGGGAGAGAAAGTAAAGGAAAGAGAGAGATAGTGATATATAGATGGACATAGAGATCAAGAGAGAGAGAGGGGAAAGCGCGAGACAGAGAGGAAAAGAGAAAGAGAGGGAGAGAAAGAGACAGAGAGGAAGAGAGAAAGAGAGAGAGAGAAAGAGAAAGAGAGAGAGAGAGAGAGAGAGAGAGAGAGAGCGGCGAGCGAGCAGACCATTAAAAGCCAGTGCGCATTAAAATGAACAGCGGAGAAATATGCGCTTTAATGAGTGTCGGGCGGTGGCCGTGTGCGGCAGGTGTTCGCTGCGCGCGCGCGTGTGTGAGCGAGCGTCTATAAGAGAGGGCATCTGTAAGACTGGCAGCCGCTTTACGTTATTCATGGAATGGAATCCAGCTCGCTCGGCCAATTTGAGCATCTGACCCTCCAAACCGCCGCTGCTGCTACATCGCGCTGCCTCTTCTGGGCTGGTATCTGTCTGTCTGTCTGTTTGTCTGTCTATTCTTTCATTGGTCTATTTCTCCCCCTGTCCGATCGTAAAATGAAGCTGCTCCGCAAGTCTCTGTCAGCGTTTAATACGGCGGCGGTATCGTCATGGTTGTAACCGTCCTCGCCGGGGTGGTTGACTTCTCCGTTGATTTATGTGACGGCCGAAGCGCTGTGTCCATCGCCATGGACATTGCTTGGTCGCGCGAAAATATCAATGCGCGCATAATTTTTTCTCTCTCTCCCCACAATTCGTGAATTAGCGGTAATTTATTTAAATCGGGGGATGTGCTACCTCATCGGGCACTATGTTGAACACTCTGATTTCCGTCGTTTCTGATTTCCATTCGGAAATTGGTCGTAAAGGTATGGCGATGTCCTGACTATACGCTATCCAGTTCTCCACACATGCGTGTGTTAGTGTGTGTGTGTGTGTGTGTGTGTGTGTGTGTGTGTGTGTGTGTGTGTGTGTGTGTGTGTGTGTTGAGTGTGCGTGCGTAGCGTGCCGTGCCGTGGCGTGGCGTGCGTGGCGTGTTCTGTTTGTTTGTGTGTTTGTGGTGTGCTGCTGTGTGTGTGTGGTGTGTGTGTTGTGATGTGTGTGTGTAGTCTGTCGCTTGTGTGTGTGGTGTGTGTGTGCTGTGTGTGTGTGTGTGTGTGCCGCCGTGGTGTTGTGTGTGTATATAGGCCCGCATGCGTCTGCAGACGCGCCGAGCCTACTCTTCTTTTGTCGACTTCGCCGACAGCGGAACTTTATTTCTCTGCGCTATATAAGCATCTGCGATATTGTTCCGGTCAAAAGTGAAGCCACGGTTCCTGATGCGGGCTAACATCGCCGCATGCAGCGGTTAAAGTCTCTGCACCACTGCTGCAGCCGCCGCCTCCTCTGTCCGAATGCCTATTTCTACTGCTGGCTCCCTTAACTATCCCTTGACTGCTCGATCGATGCCCTGCTGGTCGGTGTTGTGGTGGGTTGTTGGTGTGGTCGGATGTCGGTGGTGGTGGTGGTGGTGGTGGTTGTGGGTGATGGTGGTGGATGGTTGTGCCCTGGTCCTGCCTGCTGCTGCTGCTGCCTGATGATGACATGCTGCTCGCTGCTCGTCGTTTGGTAGTGGTGGCGTGTTTTGTGTTGTTCTTATTGTTGTTGTTGTTGTTGTCTGTTGTTGTTGTTGCGTTGTTGTTGTTTTGTTGTTGTTGTTGTTTGGTTGTTGTTGTGTTGTTGTTGGTTGGGGGTGGTGGTGGTGGTGGTGGCTGGTGGTGGTTTTGGTGGTCGTCCGCGTTTCGTGGTTGTCTGTTTCTGTTGTTGTTGTTGTCATCGCTTTGTTGTATGTTTGTTGTTGCTGCTGCTGTTTTCGTTTGTTGTTGCTGCTGGTGGTGGTGGTGGTGGCTGCGCTGCTGCTGGTGGGTGTCGGTGGTGGTGGTGGTGGTAGGTGGTGGTGTGGTGGTGGCGGCGGCGGTGGTGGGTGATCGGTGGTAGTGTTGGTGGTGGTGGGGGGGGGGGGGGTGATGGGTGGTAACATAGCCACTAAACTGACTACACTACTACACCTACTACTAACTCCTACTACTACTACTGACTACTACCTACTAACTACCTACTACTACCACTACTACTACAGCTCACGACTACTACTTACTAGCTGACTACTACTACTCTTACTACTAACTACTAGCCACGATTCACTACTACTACTATACTACTACTACTATTACTACTATATACTTACTACTACTACTACTACTTACTATATTTATTACGCTTTTTTCATACCAGTTATTGTTCCCCAAATTTTCTGTCTTAAACTATTTCATCGAACCGCATTTTCTTCAGTGAACTGAATTCGCGTCGCCGCATCGTTGTACACATAGTAACGCCATTAGTTCATTAATATCGTTTTGGGAGGCAGTTAGCGTTCCAGGAGCGACTAATGTGTGCAACACTCCCATTGTCTTTGAAACAAAGCTTACGGCGAATAACTGGGAAAGAGAAACATGAATGCTTTTGCACGCTATGCCAAATCCATCTGATGAACAGCAAGGGTTAATAATACCCTAATATGATTAAATTAGGTATTATTAATAATATCATATTAGATTACCCATAGCTATTTTTAGCTTGTGAATGACGCAGGCGTTGGAAGGTGCCTGTTGGCGCAATGACTCATTCAACACAGGATTCAGTAAACACCAGACTCTTGGAATACCGGAGAAGCTACGGTCAGTTCTAGGCGAATTTCCTATGAATCGGGGTGTGATTCGGTATGAGAAGAGCACCGGTTTACACTCCATGTTGATGTGTTCATCAATGCACTGATCATGCGCCGCGCGTCAATAAGCTAAACGCATCGGCCCAATCCACCTCTCTGCCTAATCGTCCGCCAACGTTTCTCCTAGACGAGTCGCGATGTTTATTTGGAATGATCAACGCTTCAATGGTTGGTCATCTTGGCTACTATAAGTAACTGATATTATTTGCTATATACTACCGCAGAGCCAGGCAACGTATCACTGAACGTTGACAGCGGCACACACGAGATCACCGAGGTGTTCCACGCGTCTGCGATTCGTACCCTACAGCACCAGTCGGCTATTCGCTTCCCACAGCGAGACACATCTGTGTCTGAACGACGTCTATCACACGACACCCACCACCAGCTCAATTAGCGTGTGTGTCGTGGGCGTGCCGTACACACACACCCGCCGCATGCGTGTATAGTCGTGGCACGTGCGTGATACGTGTTGTGCGAGTGCCGATCCGTGTGGATGCGGCGTGCCTGAGGTGTGTGTGTGTGTGTGTGTGGTGGTGTGTGTGTGTGTGTGCCTCGGTGGGTGTGGTGTGTGTCGTGCTGTGTGTGTGTGTGTGTGTGTGGTGCGTGCTGTGTGGTCGTGCGTAAGTGCGTTCGTGGTGAACCGATGCGTTACGCCATCGTTTCCGCGAACCGCATCCGAAAAACACAAGGGAGACTTCGCATCGAAAATCCGTAAGCCAATTACGCGGACGTAAAAAGTGTCTGGATATTTTATCCTTTCGCCGCCTTCTTGTGTGACGGAAGGCCGTGCGCATAACAGATAGCAGGGTGCTACTGATGCGCGGCTGTGGTAGAGAGACGAGAGGAGAGAGCCAGAGAGAGAAGAGCAGAGAGAGAGATGAGTTGAGAGCGGAGCGAGAAGAGAGAGAGAGAGAGTAGAGGCAGCGTCAATGCAGCAGCAGCAGCAGGCAGCAGTGACGCAGCAAGCGAGCGAACGAGCAGTAGCGAGGACAGTAAGCAGCTACAGGTATAAGGCGCTGCGCAATGACAGCTAGCGCCATACTAGATAGTAGCACAGCGGTAATAACCGCAAAAGCCCGCAGTGTAGGCCACACGAGCACGATAGCAGCAGCAGGAGGCAGAAGCCTCGGCCAGAGTATGCATAGTCATACCACAACACACACACACAGCACACACAACGACGTCACTGGGTGTATAATTGTAACGCGTATTATTGATTATGGTTGTTGTAACGCTGTTTTAGGTTGTCTGTTGGTTGTTGTTGTTGTGAGTAGTCGTAGTAGTATAGTAGCTAGAATCAGTGAAGCTACAGGTAGTACGAGCTCAGATAGTAGTAGTGCCAGTGGAGCAGTAGTG
>NW_014577856.1:141052-146605 GCF_000485595.1 Priapulus caudatus
TGCTATTGCTATTGCTATTGCTACTGCTACTGCTATAGCTACTGCTACTGCTACTGCTACTGCTACTGCTACTACTGCTGCTGCTACTACTACTACTGCTGCTGCTGCTGCTACTGCTACTGCTACTGCTACTACTGCTACTGCGAGAATAAATTGCTCGCTGACCGTGCAACTGAGCTGCGTGTGGAAACGCGCACATTTGGCTCGTTTAGATAAAGTCTTGTATTCTCTCTGCCCATCATCGCACTAATCATCTGTCAACGCGCTGAGCGCCGCACGCCGTTTTACCAGCGATGGCTTCATCAAGCAGTAGCAGCAGTAGCAGTAGTAGTAGTAGCAGTAGCAGCAGCAGTAGCAGCAGCAGCAGCAGCAGTAGCAGCAGCAGCAGCAGCAGCAGCAGCAGCAGTAGCAGTAGCAGCAGCAGCAGCAGCAGTAGCAGTAGTAGTAGTAGCAGTAGCAGCAGCAGTAGCAGCAGTAGCAACAGCGGCAGCATCATCATCATCACCATCATCATCATCAGCAGCAGCATCAGCATCATCATCATTATCATCCCCAGCAGCAGCAGTAGCAGCAGCCGCAGCAGCAGCAGCATCAGCATCAGCATCAGCAGCAGCGGCAGCAGCAGCAGCAGCAGCAGCAGCAGCAGCAGAGGATGACTAAACGCGCTGTGAATCAGGGGTACATCAGCGCGCGCGCGCGTTCGCTCGGCATTTTACACGCTGATAGGGAAGCCGTAAACTCTCCCGCGCCAACGCGCAAATGACATCAAACGCAAACGAAGTCACCGCCGTCACCGCCGCGACGCGCGACGACGAAGCAGAAATAACGCGCTATCTCTCCGCCGTCACCGCCGCGCCCCCTGACGGCAGCCCCGGGCGGAGCGGGACGTCGCATATCCGATTACGCATGTAGCACGTGCGGCGCGACGTCGGGGGACCGTCTATGATTCAGCGCGCGTGTTTAATTACACCTGCGCCAATGACTATGCTGACGATAATGATGATGATACTGATGATGATGACGATGCTGCTGCTGCTGCTGCTGCTGATGATGATGACGATGGTGATGGTGATGGTGATGATGATGACGATGCTGATGGTGATGGTGATGATGATGACGATGCTGATAATGACGATGACGACGATGATGATGACGATGATGCTGATAACGATGATGATGATGACGATGATGATGATGATGATGATGCGATCGGTGTATCTCGTTAGCGGCAGCGACTAAGTGCCGGTTACGATGTAGGCCTACTGCACGCGGGAAGACGTCGGCGACGACGACGCCGCATTGCTTTTAATGGCCGAGCGCCGCCGACGTCGGCATGTATGTCATAAATGCTCGTAACTTCGGTCTCCAGTAGGTCTTTAGACGCGAAATGCGAGGTGGTAATAACCTTTATTGAACCGTGTTTATGGCTAGTGGGCTGACGAACGCCGGACGCGTGCACTCGCATCCCTTTATGGCCGCCGCCGCCGCTGCTGCTGCTGCTGCTGCTGCTGCCGCACGAGCGAGCGAGTGAGCACCTTAGCTACGGGGCGTATCGCCCATCTGTCTACGTCATCATCATCATCGGTGTGTGGGCTTTGTGCAGCTACGCGTATGTACGAAATACAGTGTAATGACAGGCTGGCAGGCAGGTAGGTAAGCTGGCAGGCAGACAGGCAGGTATGCAGGTAGGTAGGTAGGAAGGTAGGCAGGCAGGTAGGCAGGCAGTCAGGCAAGCAAGCAGGCAGGCAGGCAGGCAGGCAGGCCGGCAGGCACGCAGGCAGACAAGCAGGCAGGCAGGTAAGTAGGCAGGCAGGCAGGCAGGCTGGCACGCAGGCCGGCACGCAGGCAGGCAGGCAGGCAGACAGGCAGGCTGGCACGCAGGCAAGCAGGCAGGCAGGCACGCACGCACGCACGCACGCACGCAGGCAGGCAGGCAGGCACGCAGGCAGGCACGCACGCAAGCAGGCACGCACGCAGGCAGGCAGGCAGGCAGGCAGGCAAGCAGGCACGCACGCACGCACGCACGCACGCACGCACGCCCGCAGGCAGGCAGACAGACAGACAAGCAGGCATGCATGTACGCTGGCAGGTAGGCAGGCACGCAGGCACGCAGGCACGCAGGCACGCAGGCAGCTTGCCTGAAGCCAAACAAGCAGGCATACTAGCGGAAGGCAATCAAGAAAAGAAGCCAGTGCACTCGCTTCTATAAAAAAATTTCTGCTACTTTCCAAAGACAGCAGATAATTTTCTGGCAGTGAGCAAATTAATGGATAACAAGCGCGTCAGGCATAATCTTCTTCCCAGAAATTGTCTGATAATGCCGTCGTGATAACAGAAATAAAAGCGGTTTCTCCTGTCAGATTATTTTCCGATAGCGACGTTATTAGGGGAAATTGGACTTATAACGGTGCAGTACACAAAGTCATTACGTTACATGTAGTAATTTCGCCCGGTAAAATGCCGAGATAATCACGAGTATGACTCGAGCAGTTTCCTCGGCTCCCCCCCGCGAACGGCCCTATATAACCTTTGTGGGAGAGAGAGAGAAACGACAGCGCCACCTAGTGTGAAACCTTTCCGCGAGAGACGAGCAGCGCTTGGCGTGACAGTCTGCGACGAGTTAACTACTCGTTACACCACTACCACCAGCACCACCACCACCACCAGCAGCAGCAGCAGCAGCAAACGCTCAACGCAATTGTCGCTAGCAGTAATCGCGCGCTATAATGAAGTGTATTGCCCCGAGCATGGTTGACATGATGCATGTAAATAGTGGACAAAGTCGGCTTATGCGCGCGCGTGCAGCCTCGATCTTGCCTCACATCCTGCCGCACATGGCTGCCTTGCTCCATCACCCCTCCCTCACTCACTGGCCTTACTCCCCGTACCGCTGAAACCCGCCCTGTCTCCACCTCTTCCCTCTCCCTACCTTCCTTACTCCCCTTATCTCTTTCCCTCCCTGTCTACTGCTTCTTTTCCCCCTTGCTGACTCTCCCACTATTCCGACTCTCTTCTTTGCTTTCTCCTTCTCTGGCTTCTCGTATTTGTGTTTTTGTTCGTGTTCGTTTTTGTTCTCGTCTTTGTATTTGTGTTTGTGTTCGTGTTCGTGTTTGTTCTCGTGTTCGTATTTGTGTTTGTGCTCGTGTTCGTGTTTGTGTTCGTGTTCGTGTTCGTGTTTGTGCTCGTGTTCGTGCTGGTTATTGTGCTTGTGTTCGTGTTTGTTTGTGTTCGCGTTTGCTCGTGCTGATGTTTGTGTTTGCATGCGTGTTTGTGTATATGTTTCTAATTGTGTTTACTCGGCATGAAGCCATTATCTGCCTCCGGGCAGCACCCATGTTATGAGGGGATTTTCAATGCGTACACAAGCAACTATCAGTGACGACCGGCGTGGAGACCGTTTCGCGCCATAATTAAAACGAGTGTGGGTGTGTGTGTGAATATAAACACAATAACACGTGAGTTTATATTCTGTTGATACTCACACGGTCGCGATACATGATACTATATTATTATCACATCTGTATTATGTATTTTGTATTACGTACGAAATATATATATGTCTATATACATATATGTTTAGTGTGTTATGTACTTGTGATGATTTAATGGAGTGTTCATGGTTACGTGTCGCTGTATTAACCAGGCGTAGTTAATCCATAGTAGTTCGCCGGGTATTAACGCCCTCTCGTGATGATATGACAAGACTGTTGGTAGCGCCTCTCGTAGTGATATAACGAGAACGATCGCGGCGCCCTCTCGTGATGATAAAGCGTGAACGACGGC
The DNA here is from genome assembly GCF_000485595.1 of Priapulus caudatus. Taxonomy (NCBI): domain Eukaryota; kingdom Metazoa; phylum Priapulida; class Priapulimorpha; order Priapulimorphida; family Priapulidae; genus Priapulus; species Priapulus caudatus. The sequence continues at coordinate 144,836 of NW_014577856.1, forward strand.
GGCGCCCTTTACTGGCGACGCGACGAGGACCATGTTAGCGCCCTCTAGCGATAATATAACAATAACGATGGTAGCGTCCTCTAACGATAATATAACATAACGATGTTAGCGCCCTCTAACGATAATATAACAATGACGATAGTAGCGCCATCTAACGATAATATAACAATGACGATAGTTGCGCCCTCTAACGATAATATAACAATGACGATGGTAGCGCCCTCTAAAGTTAATATAACAATAACGACGGTTTCGTGTTACTGGGTTCGGTATCGACAAATCGTAGTTAGTCCTTAGCAGTTGTTCCTATGGGGGCGCCCTCTTTAGGGCTGTTTGTTGTTTGTGTGTTTATTGCATGCAGAAGCGAGATCATGTACTACCTCTCATTCGTGTATGTTTATAATATGTTTATTGTTTGCGTGTTTGTTGCAGGAGCGAGGTCGTGAACTGGTCGGCCACAACGTCTCTAGTCTTGGTCAACTCAGTGGCGGGACGTCGCTCGGCACAGCCGTCAGTACGTCGTCGTTCTCGTCGGCGCCGCGTCTCTCGCACACGCCCAGCAACGACTTCCAGCCGCCCTACTTCCCGCCGCCCGCCGGCCACGCCCTTCCGCAGCAGCCTATCGACATCTACCAGCCGCACCCCATCAATGCCGAGTCGTACGGCTTCGGGAGCTTGCACCCGGCGCAGCAGCACTACTCGGGCCTGCAGCAGACGACGCGTGGCTTCAGCTCACGCGACGATGACGCGCCGCTGTTTCGCAGCGTGCCGACGCTGTCCGGAAATCCGTACGACACGCGTCATCCGTACGACGTGCGACGGCCGGACATCCTCATGCAGACGGGAACGATGTCGATACCGACGCGGACGTCCGACATGCATTCGAGCAACATGCCCGCGTTCGAAGAGACAGAGGTGAGTGACAATGTCTAAGAGATTCCTTCGTGTGTGTGGGGGGTGGTGGGGGGGTATAGAGTACTGTGGGTGGTGGTGGTGGTCGTCATCGTCGTGGGAATGTTGTATATGCGCGCTCTTTTCTCTCGTACATTGTGTACGAAAGGTTTCTTGCTACAGACAAATGCCCGTATTCAAAGAGAGAGAGAGAGGAGAAAGAGAGAGAGAGAGAGAGAGGAAGAGAGAGAGAGAGAGAGAGAGAGAGATATTGCAGAGTACTGTCGTTGGAGGTGGGAGCGTGGTATCGACGCGCGAACTGTTTCCCCGAATTACCCGTTTCGCCATCCCCACACCTCACTCACACACTCACACACGCACATACATACACGCACAAGTACACGTGCTTGCACACGCACATGCACGCACGCATAGGTAAGCGCGCGCACGCACGCACGTGTACGTACGTAGCTGCACAGACACCCCACATCTACACCTACAGTTCGGTTTATCAACGACATATTCCAATGAAATTACGTCGAAAGCGACATGCGAGGGCAAGGAGAGCCACCAGCGTTGATCCTATAACAGCGTTTATTCTAACAGCGCTTACCCCCACACAACTCCTTACGGCGACAACCGATCGCCAGGCGGACTTACAAGTCAAACGAGTGACTAATGTTCCCCTCGTATATAAAGACGCTCGTATAAAGTCAACAATACACAGGATCGTGACGCGAGAGAAGCATCAACGGCTTGAGATAGGAGGCGCGGGCGTTTGAGCGCGGCCATTCTACTGCTGTGTGTGTGTGTGTGTGTGTGTGTGTGTGTGTGTGTGTGTGTGTGTGTGTGTGTGTGTGTGTGTGTGTGTGTGTGTGT
>NW_014577857.1:0-1670 GCF_000485595.1 Priapulus caudatus
CCACCACCACCACCACCACCACCACCCCCTCTTGCTCTTCCATTCGTCATCAGTAGCATCTGTCTCTTCCCGGCCGCTCTCGGCTCTTCCCGGCTGTTCCCGGTCGTTTCCGTTGCTCGTTAGATTTGAGTGTTGATGAGATTCGCTCGGCTACTGCGCATGCGTAATGGATCTGCGGGAATCGCTTAGCTGGCATTTAAGCTTCGAGGTGGCAGCGTTTGTACGTGTGAGAAGTCGAAATGGTTTCGCCGATGGAAAATTGATTGAACGCACTCACTGCTCGCCGCAAGAAATAGTGATTATTTTATTTATTCGCTGACAGACGTGACAAGACTTGCTCTATAATCTCGTCTTTGATGCGCGTAGGTGGACCGCAAAAACGCAGCTCAATTGATACTTAACAAGGATTCACGGACGAACAGCAGTTTACACGACAAACATCAGCATTAGGAAACGTAAACACCGACAAAACTAGTCAAGTACTGCGTGAAAAGTATTTACAGAAAACAAGAGAGGCGCGAACGCTTCTAAAGGGCACATATATATATATATATATATATATATCTTCGTGAAGTTCATATTTCTCCTCCCTCCACCTCCCCCGCCCACCGCTCGATTAATAAATAGATGAAAAATGCATAGAGGGGAATCGAACTTTGCTCGGAATATAAACGTGTGATAAACTAATTCATTTTCGATGTCTTGTTCGTTCACAGAATGCCCGCCGGCAGAAGATGGCGTGTTACAGTTCGCATGCCCATCGCCGGACAACTGGGGCCGGTATCATTGTATAGATGACCATGTTTTATGTGACGGGATATACCATTGCCCGGGAGGCGAGGATGAGGACAGAACGATATGCATGTTTCACAAAATGGTAAGCATATCAAAAAGGAAATCTTACGTCATTGGTTGCGCGTGAGATTGCCAGGGACGGAGTATCGGCTTTTACTTGCGCTGCTATAGGCGATCGCTGTGAGTTCATCGTGTCGGGTCGAGGTACCTTTAACTATCTCCACCCTTCACTCGTTCTTTAGCCTTGTTTTTCAACGACCATGTGCGTGCGCGCGTGCTCGAGTGCGTGCGTGAGCGTGCGCGCATGCTCGAGTGCGTGCGTGAGCGTGCGCGCATGCTCGAGTGCGTGCGTGAGCATGCGTGCGTGCGTGCGTGCGCGCGCGCTCGTGTTTGTGCGCATGTCCGCAGTTGTTTGTTTGTTTGTCTGTCCGGAAGAGCGTTTGTTATTCTTTTACCGTTCGCGATTATTTTATAATGTTTTCTTACGCTTTTACTGCGAACGATTTTTTGCTTTACGGTGGGTAGTTATTACAAAATACATACAGACAGGAAGCAGTATTATCAGGTGGCCACCTGGCGGCTTGTGGCTTATTTATAATCCCACCGCATTTCGGTGATTGTAGGATTAGACTAAGGAGTAGACTAAGGATAGCTTGAAAAAAGGGGGCAATTATGGTGGCTGTCGATGAGCAAGCTTTGATCGCCAACGACGTCGGCGTGGCGTATAATTACTCGTTACGACGTTAGCGAGTCCTATCCGTAGATCACACACAGACACACACACACACACACACACACACACACACACACACACACACACACACACACACACACACACACGCACGCACACACACACACACACACACACACACACA
>NW_014577857.1:3712-7113 GCF_000485595.1 Priapulus caudatus
GTCTGTCTGTCTGTCTGTCTGTCTGTCCGTCCATCCGTCCGTCTGTCTGTTTGTCTGTCTGTCTATCTATCTATCAGTCTGCCTACCTGTTTGCCTGGCTGTCTATCTGTCTGTCTGTCTGTCTGTCTGTCTGTCCGTCCATCCGTCCGTCTGTCTGTTTGTCTGTCTGTCTATCTATCTATCAGTCTGCCTACCTGTTTGCCTGGCTGTCTATCTGTCTGTCTGTCTGTCTGTCTGTCTGTCCGTCCATCCGTCCGTCTGTCTGTTTGTCTGTCTGTCTATCTATCTATCAGTCTGCCTACCTGTTTGCCTGGCTGTCTATCTGTCTGTCTGTCTGTCTGTCTGTCTGTCTGTCTGTCTGTCTGTCTGTCTGTCTGTCTGTCTGTCTATCTGTCTGTCTGCCCGCCAGTTTGTCTGTCTGCCTGTATGTCTGTCTGTCTATCTATCTATCTGTCTGCCTACCTGTCTGCCTGGCTGTCTATCTGTCTGTCTATCTGTCTGTCTGGCTGTTTATCTGTCTGTCTATCTGTCTGCCCGCCAGTTTGTCTGCCTGCCTGTCTGTCTGTCTGCCTTTCACCGACCGAGTAGGACATGACCCCAGCTGGCACAGGCAACATGCGCTCAGATACACTACACGCCTGCCTCGCCACGCAGCCTCTGAGCGAGAGCGTATGCAATCGTCAGTTCTCACACTTCCCCGCGTTGACCGCACGTAGATATGGCTGTCAGTGCGGCCGAGCAGCTGCCGCGTGCCAGTCAGACGACCGCTGATCAGGAAAAACGCAATTTTTCGTTCGCATGGGTGCTCTGCCGTGAGAGACTAAAAACCGACAAACGTTAAACGCCATAACACGACGACGATGAATTCCAATTACGTTCCTCGCGTCACACGTGCGAGCGTGCAATCGCGGCCTGTCGTCCGTAAACAATGATTACAACTGAAAGGACACAAAAACTCAATAAATGTGCCGAGAAAATTTTCGTGCGAAAATTTCCGCGAAGTTTCGACATCGCGCATACGTCACACGACGGTATATATGTGTCCGTGCCGCTATCAGGCGATTCGACAACGAGCGGCGCGGAGATAGTGAGCTGTGAATTTCGCAATGATGTTAATGCGTGCGTGTGTTCAGAAGTGGCTTCCCATCCGGTGATTAGCCGTATCAGGTGTTAGCGACATCAAAGACACGAGAAGCAGCTAGTCGCTTCACAGGCTGACAGACTGACAATCTATCCTTAAACTAGCAGGCGTGAAACAACTGCTCAGGGTAAACACGCTCTTCGTCGGTACCGTGACGTATCTTAGCGTCGGTACCGTGACGTATCTTAGCGTCGGTACCGTGACGTATCTTAGCGTCGTCGTTACCGTGACGTATCTTAGCGTCGTAGCCCGTGACGTATCTTAGCGTCGTCGTTACCGGTGACGTAAATCTTAGCGGTCCGGTACCATCTGCGACGTAATTCTTAGCGTGCGGTACCTGATCGTTAGCGTCGTCGTTAACGCGTGACGTATCATATTAGCGTCGGTACCAGTGACGGTATGCTTAGGCGTCGAGTCGTTACCGTGACGTATCTAGCGTCGGTAACCCGGTGACGTATCTTAGCGGTCGTCGTTACGCTGTGACGTATCTTAGCGTCGTCAGTTAACCGTGACCGTATCTTAGCCGTGGTAAGCGTGGACCGTAATCTTGAGCGTCGGTAATGCCCGCGACGTATCTTAAGCGTCGCGGTTACTGGCCCGCCCGACGTATCTTAGGCGTCCGGTACCGCGTGCGTATCTTAAGCGTCGGTACCGCGACGTATCTTAAGGCGTCGTTTACCGGTGACCGTATCTTAGCGTCGTCGTACGCGTGAGCGTATCTTACGCGTCCGTTACCGTGACGCTATCTTATGCGTCCGGTACCTGTACGTATCTTAGCGTCGGTACCGGACGTTATCTTAGGCGTCGTTAGCCGTGACGTCATCTTTAGCGTCGGTCCCGGTCGCGAGCGCCAACCGTATCTTAGCGTCGGTGACGTGACGTATCTTAGGCGTCGTTACCAGTGACTTATCTTAGCGTTTCGTCGGTTACCGGCGGTGACGTATCTTAAGCGTCGGTACCAAGTGGACGTATCTTAGCGTCGGTACGCGTATAACGTATCTTAGCGTCGTTACCGTGACGTATCTTAGCGTCGGTACTGACGTATCTTAGCGTGGTACCGTACGTATCTAGCGTCGTTACCGTGACGTATCTTAGCGTCGTCGTTACCGTGACGTATCTTAGCGTCGTTACCGTGACGTAACTTAGCGTCGTGAGTATATAGATGAATAGGTGAGGCCCGACGACGACGACGATGATAATGACGATGATGATGATGATGACGATGATGATGATGATGACGATGATGATGATGCATGGCTTCTGTTGAAAGTTGGCGCTCGCTGCTAAACCGCTCAGCTTCCACACGCGCGCGCGTGTTTAACAGCATGACTGCGCCCAGCAACCCTTCTCGCCATCTGCTTCCAATGAGAGCTGATTTGAAGCCAATATAAGAAGCGTGGATGCGGACAAGCCGATGAGGCAGATGCCCCATATCCGCCACACCTGCCGGCTGCCAGCGACTCGCCTCGGCTGCGCCGAATTAACGTCTGCAAGAAACGCTGAACGAACGAACGAACGAACGAACTGCAGCGGTTACGGAGCAGAGCGCTCTCGCTGGCGGGCTCTCGCGTCCGGGCCAGGCCCCCGTGCATCACGCGCAGCACTCGGGCAGCAAGCAAGTCAGGCGGTGGCTGGACAAGGCAAGGCAGCAGCAGCAGCTATATCACCGATCTGGGCTGACCGGTAGCAGCTGTGTTAAACCGGTCACGGGCGTTAGTTAAACCGAGCGGTTCGATCGAACGAGACGAGAGAGGGAGAGGGAGAGAGCGGGAGAGAGAGAGGGGGAAGGAAAGCGAGAGAGGGGGGAGCGAAAGAGGGAAGGAGAGAGAGAGGGAGAGAGAGCAAGAGAGAGAAAGAGAGGGAGGGAGTGAGAGAGAGAGAGGGTGGGACTAGAGAGAGAGAGGAGGAGAGAGAGAGAGAGGGGGAGAGAGAGTGGGCGGGAGAGTAGAGAGAGAGGAGGGAGACGGAGAGATGAGAGAATCATCGATTTGTGTGGGCGGTCGTAAGTGTCTCATCGACAGAACTCCTCCTCTCCGCTCCGTCGCCTCTATCACTTTACGCTTCCCCGTCGCTCTGCATCCTGTCTCTCTTCGCTCTCTCGCTCTCAACTATCTCTCTCTCCTGCGCTGCTCTCTCTTCGCTCCCCCCCCTCTCTCTCTCGCTCGTCTCTCTATTCTTTTTCTGCTTCACGCACTCTCGTCTTTCTCTTCCTCGCTTCTCTCATCTCTGCATCTCTGCCTCCAACAACAAGCACCCGAGC
>NW_014577857.1:7250-10744 GCF_000485595.1 Priapulus caudatus
GTGCACATACTACACGCGCGCGTGCATGCGTGTACATACTACACGCGTGCGTGTCTGCGTGCACATACTACACGCGCGCGTGCATGCGTGTACATACTACACGCGTGCGTGTCTGCGTGTACATACTACACGCGCGCGTGCATGCGTGTACATACTACACGCGTGCGTGGCTGCGTGTACATACTACACGCGTGCGTTGCTGCGTGCGTGCATATATTCCATACCCGCTCATAAAAAATCAACCAGCATCGTGGGCGGATGGTGACAAGTTACGAGGGAATCGAATTATTTATATATATATATATATATGCAGATATGCAGATATGCGCGGGCGATACTGCACTAACGAACCACGTCGATCGTTCCGCGCCCATTAGAATACTTGATCAGCTTTATGTGAGCATTAGCGGCCCTGCGATGTGAAGCAGTGTAACTCCGCGTGTGAAAACTAAAGCAATCGGACGCGAGATCTCACTCGGCGCTCTTGACGTCAAAGTCATATACTGATGGCTTTGCCGGCACTTCGTAATGGAATTTCGAAACTTTGTACTGAAAAACTAGCCTGATGACACAGCCATTCTTGCAGTTAGTAAATATATACGATTACAGAAATAAACGCCAGCGGGCGAGCGAAAACGAAAACCATTGATTGCAAAAGCTGAGCTGGTTCTCGGAAATGCAGGCGTGTAATCGCTGTGAAGAGAGGGATTAAAATGTACATCACTCATCGTCGCTAACTTTTCTTATTTAGATTTTCAGCGCTTTCGTAATACAAACGAGCATGAAATAACGCAATCTCAGTACGAGAAAGCGGGGAATATTAGCGCTATTATACACGCATCAGTTGGCTCTGTCCATCGCTATAGCTAATATACATCATTGTCAATGCATCCGCATGCAACCATATTGCAAGCCTAAAAATATATATGAATATAATTGAGGAAAATCCTCAGGTTTACTGGATTACTGGATTGATTAATTAGCATGTATTACAAACACGTTAATGTATTCAAAACACGTTCGTTGTTCCATGGTAAAACGATAAAACTTTTAATAAAATTTATAGTCAACTAGCTGTTCGTTCTTAACTAAAAGTTACGACTATCGCGTTCGGACAATCGCGAATTCTATGACGTAAACCTTTTCGGGATGCATCTTCATCATTCTCGTTTAACGCCATCGTTGCGCCATCTAGTGACATATATGCTAACGAAAATTAACTATTTACTAAATTCACGATATAGCAACTGAAATATCAACGTATCGTTGGCGATAATGTTTTATCGCCCCCCTGCATGGTTTATTTACGCTTACCTTATAAATGCCTCAAATATTAAATTCGGTTGGTTTTCAGGTAAAAATGCCGGAAATATTGCTAGAAATGATATAACAATCTTCACGATACACGCAGTTTACGTTATAAAGGCGACAGTTCATTTGTGTGGGCTATAGCACAGCGAGAAGTAGATGCATGCGTGGGTGGTTTATTCTAATGCCGTATATTACTTGCTGACAGCGCTGACAGCAAATCAGTGGATGACTGAGTACAGTTAAAGGATCGACTGAGAGGAAGATTCTGGACAACGAGTATTTTTTATGATGATACCTATATTGTAGAGAATATCGATTGTGATTTGCGTGCTATCGATCATTTCAGACGCTCTCGTACTTTCAAGTATTGACGAAAGCCATGTTTGGATGGAAGCAATGAATCACCTCGTCGCGTGGAAGCTTGGCAAGCGAGACCGACAGCAATGACGTCATTCAACTCCACTCGGAGATCGTGTTTCGTGCGATGGTCGACAGATGGCGCTTCGGGTCGGATCATCACTGAGTGATTCATTCGGTCGCGTTTAAAATTTCCTTCCATAATTTTTGTTCACGGCGTATTTGTTAGACGGAAAAAAAACGAAGAAAAAATGTCAAGTAAGCAAGTAAAAGCAGCTAAACATTGCTTTCAATGTTCAGGACCCCCGTTTGCTTCGTCTACGTTTACATGTATTTAGTCAGTGGTGTGCACAGCTAATCCGAAATAAATCTGCTTTTCTTATAGAAAGCGGATTATATATAGAGTCTTCACCGGCCCAAATATTCACCACGTGCGAGTAAATATATATATAGATTTCATTGTTGTTCTTCAATCGTTCTAGATTTAGCTCTAAACTGTAAAGAAAATGAACTAATATCTGATTAATTTATTTAAACCATAGATAATTGGAGTATGAGAGTGAGATGAGGCCCTATTGTATATCGCGCAAAGAAGCCGAAAATATATTGCGTTACTAGAGTATTATCCACTCCCGAACACACACACACGCACGCACGACGCACGCGACGCAGCGCACGCACGGCACTGCACACACACAACACACGACGCACACACTACACCACCCACACACACCGTACGCGCACGACGCACCGCGCCGACAACCGCACACACACACACACACAACACACACCACCATCACACACTCACACGCACACACACGTACACGACACAGCCCGGCGCCTCAAAAACTTGCTGGAAGCACCGTGTATAATATACCAGAAATATAATGTATAAAAATTGTAAAAGTTTATTGTTAGTAAAGGATATCAACCGTCAAGGATTGGAGCCGGGGGGTGAATCTACAATGCACTGTATAAAAACTACTGGCATGAGCTTATGATGGCTAGCGTCATCCTATCAGGACAGAGCGAACAGAGGCGGCGTGGCAAGCGTGAAACACTGTTCCAATAGGTTTACGAAAATTATGTAAACAAACTTAAACATTCTTACGAGCGGAATTACCATGACCGCAATAAAATAGGCTTGGTTCGACACCCTGATGTATGATAACCCGATGGTGAATAAGAACAGAACATACTGCGAACTCAGCAACGAGACCATCTTAAGCTAAATCCGTGTATCATATGGTACACCTGATGTTGTGTCAAGCAATATACCGCTATCATAACAATTAAAAAATTATATTATTATGTGGGCTTAATGATAATGCAGGCTTATATGATCCTTTACTGTCAAGATCGTATAATGCTATAAAAAACACTTACGTACGTTTGGTCGTGCGTAAACATATATTTTAATCTAATTATGACGGGCATGTTCAAAGAACACGGTATGCTTGAAATTAGTACATAACGTAGGCTTGACAAAGACGTACCTAACACACAACCCAACGGGAATATGTACCGTTCCGGTTCATCATAATAATTTTGGTTGTAAATAGTATTCAAATATATTCGTTGAATGTTTTCCACTTCATTTGTTTGTTTTAGGCTTTCATTATTGCTGAACCAACGTTTCATGATGATTTATCGATGATAGATCACATTTAGATCGATAAATTTTTTATATAAATGAAATGCGTATACAAAATTAAGGAAAAATGCATATATATGTATAGTAACATGTACATACATAGCATATATTACGTCATTATATTCCTTGTAAATTTTGCGGCACGCGCAGACGCACGCTATACACAAACACG
>NW_014577857.1:10769-12073 GCF_000485595.1 Priapulus caudatus
TACAGGCACATACTGTATAAGCCGTATTTTTCGCGTAAGTATATTTTCGCGAGTGCAGACTTGATGGACAATTTCGCGAGTGGTTAATTTCGCGGTCGGTGAATTATGTATTATTCGGTATGAATGATTCGCGTATTGTTATTTTCGCGGTCTTAAATTCGCGAAAATTAAACCACCGCGAAATATACAGCGTATACAGTACTTGGATCGCTGGTTAAAGCACCGGTCACTGTGAGACACACACACGCACGCACGCACGCACGCACACACACACACACACACACACACACACACACGTACACACACACCCGCGCCTCAAAAACTTGCTAACACCGTGTATAATATACAGAAATATAATGTATAAAATTTGTAAGTTATTGTTAGTAAAGGATATCAACGTCAAGGATTGGACGGGGGAGTGAATTCTAATGCACTGTAAAAAATACTGCATGAGCTTATGATGCTACGTCATCAACAAACAGACGAACAGACGGCGTGCAAGCGTGAAACACTTCAATACGTCGAAATTATTAAACAAACTTAAACATTCTTACGAGCGGAATTAGCCAATACGAATAAATAGCTTGGTTCGACACCCTGATTATGATAACCGATGTAATAAGAACAGAACATATCGGGAACTCAGCAACGCCATCTTACGCTAAATCTGTATCATATGTAACTGATGTTGTGTCACAATATACTATATAACAATTAAAATTATATTATTATGTGCTTATGATAATGCAGCTTATATGTCCTTTACTGTCAAGATCGTATAATGCTATAAAAAAAACACTTCGTACGTTGGTCGTGCGTAAACATATATTTTATCTAATTATGACCATGTTGCAAAGAACACGGTATCTTGAATTATACATACGTACTTGACAAAACGGACCTAACACAAACCACGGGATATGTAACCCGGTTCATCATAATATTTTGGTTGTAAATAGTATTCAAATATATTCGTTGATGTTTTCCACTTCATTTGTTTTGTTTTACTTCATTTTCTGAAACCAACGTCCATATGATTATCGGAGCTACATTTAGATAGATAAATTTATTTATATAAATGAATGCGTATACAAATTAAGGAAAATGATATATATGTATATAACATGTACATACATACATATATTACGTCATTATATTCTTGTAAGCTTTTGCGCACGCGCAGACGCACGCATACACAAACACGCACACACACACGCGCGCGCGCGCACACACACACACGCGCGCGCACACACACACGCGCGCGCACACACACACACACACACCCACGCACGCGCACACACACA
>NW_014577857.1:12119-14406 GCF_000485595.1 Priapulus caudatus
CAGACCCACTCATACACAAATACGCGCACACACACACACGCGCGCGCACACACACACACGTGTTCGCGTGCGACAATGCCAAAGGTCGAAACAGAACCGAGACTTCCACGCTCTAACATACATACATAGATAAACTTTTTCACTTAGTCAGTGTAGAACTGGAAATAATTTTTGTTCGTGCATACCCAGTATTTGCCCAAATTATTTTACTTAAATTATCTCTCTCTATATATATAACAAATAATATAGGCATAATATTAGCATTTTAGAGACACCTGACGTACGCAATGTACATAAAGAGCCTGTGTGTTTTATAACGCGCCGCTTGATCAATGGATTTGTTACATCCGGGGAATTACGACATCTCGGTGTATTTATGGTCCAGCCCCCGCGGCGTGGATGGCAGCACGTGATTAATCCACGTGACCTTTCCGTCGCCTTTTTATACACCTTTAAGGATTATTATTGATTATTATCATTATCAATAGTTTAATACTGTTATTGTGCCACTACCGCGCAGCGCTGACGCGACAGTGCTGCCACGTAGCGACGTGTTTGCGCGTCTATAGCAAGCTTTACTAAGAAACTAGAATGCAGTATAAAAGATTGACAGAAACCGAAAAGCGTAACTCGACTGTTGAATGGATTCATGCGATTTTTAATGTAATTTATATATACACGTAATCAGATGTTTTTACAGTACTCAGATGTACTCGGCTGAACACTGCGCGTCATTCATGTTGCTTAGCATTCATAGACAAACCTTATCAGGCACAGTGTGTGTGATCAGTGACGTACTTACTCACAAAATTTATTTTATGTTTACTTTGGTCTCAAACGCATTACAAACTCGGACACACATGTAAAAATAGCGTTCGTTGATGGGTAGGAATTCGACCCCCCCCCCCCACACACACATATTTGATGAAACAGCAAATGTGTCTACACGTGTCATCACCATATAATAATATATTACACAGGCCTTCTTACCACTGACAAAGAAGCTATAGCTAGATAGGCCTTAGTAATAGTAAACCTCACAGAAAATATCGTATTTTGAAAGCAGCCTGTACGCTGACACGTATCCGAATATTCTTTAGAAATCCCCTGACCCCCCACAGAGCAATTTACACATACATCCAAACTACGCGCACATATAACACTCGAAATATGTATTTACAGTAAATATTCTAATGAACACGTTCGGCCGCCGTGGATTTTGTGCGGTAAGATCTAATTAGAGGGAAGCCGCATTCAGACTGCGACACAACATAAAGAGATAGCATGACGAACACGTGTACATCGAACATTCAGACTAATTACATCATCGCATAACGTGAAGGTGAATCACGACATACTAGTAGGAAGCATCACGATGGCACGTCAATTACAAAACGTCTTTTTCCATAAATTACATACCGCAAAAACATCGTTTAGCATGCGATCCAAATTACGGCTCTGCACACATCCTAAAATATTAACATCCTTATTTATTACAAAGCGACATCAGGGGCCCGATGCCAGACACAAAATTATAGTCTTAACATTACGATGTTTCTGACACCGAGACCCAGGTTATTAACACTGAAATAATTACACGTTGGAACATGATCACTGCTCGAAATAAAGTTGTGGGGGGGCTGCAGAAATGACTTTCTTAGAGAAGAAAAGAGAGCAATTTGGTGTTCTCCCATAGAGTCGAAAATATTAACGGGAGACCTTCAGATTATCCATTATAAACATATCGATCTAAGGCCATCTATGTTTAAATAAACTGACCTCTGGGCATTCACATACACATGAAGCTACTACCTCCAGCCACTGGTCAAGCACGCTTAAAAAAGCAAACATAGAAACTGCTTAATAGTACCAAGATAGTAGCCAGAGCTAACATCACATTGATAAATGGGATAATAAGGTAGTATTAGCTCTTCATAGTACGTCTGCGTGCAAAAAAAAATGGAACCTGTGATATTTTCCGCCGCGCACAACATTTCGTTTTGTTTCGGACGTATCAGCCGAATTTCTTTCGATTTTATGAACGAGAGAGAAGTGAGAATGTAATGTACGGTGATGCCTCGCTACCTCACTCACCGCCTGTACACAGACCCTGTCTGTCTGTGTAACAACGACACTCTTCTACCCCAGCAGTCTATAGCTAGGATCACACGCACGCACGCACGCACGCGCACGCACGCACGCACGCACACACTCACTCACTCACACACACAGACAGACAGACAGACAGACGGACTCACACACGCACGCACGCACGCACGCACACACT
>NW_014577857.1:17580-18956 GCF_000485595.1 Priapulus caudatus
AAGAAAGAGAGAGAGAGAGAGAGAGAGAGAGAGAGAGAGAGAGAGAGAGAGCCACTGTTTTGAGAAAGAGACCGAGTAACTGAGAGACGGAAATGGCGAGACCGAGGGACTGATCGACTGAGATGGAGAGACTGAGCGACTAAGATGGAGAGATTGCAAGAGTGAACGACTGAGAAACTGAGATACTGAGAGACTGAGCGCGGCGTCTCTGCACACGTACGCACTTGTTTCTATACTCTGCCTCGTGGTCTGCGATGACAACGGTGGGAATGTTTGAGCTGTTACGCAGGAATCTTTGCGCGGATGCTGGAGGCAGGGGCTGCTTCAACGCTGGCTCCTGCGCCTTCAGGTTGACCTCCAGCGCGTGACCTCTCAGCAGTTCGACGAGCTCACTCACCTAGCGGGACACATGGTATTGTGAGTGAACCAGGCATACACGAACGCACGCACGCACACACGCACACACACACAGATGCACACACACGCACGCACGCACGCGCGCACGGCATCTGTGACAACACATGAGAAGTGACATCAGCCTGCGTATACGCATCATGTTATGTCATGCTGGTCTATGTTTAACTACTGACGCTTCCAGCAGGGCACACTGTGATACCACCAGCCTTGTGTCTTAGAACAAGAATACATATCAGCACCAGAGGCCGTAGCCAACGCGTTTTGCCAGTGGATGGCAAAGGTGCTGCCACCACCAAGGCCACAATTAAAAAAATCTTTGTTTGCCCTTAACCGACCCAGGCTGAAAAGTTTGGGTAGGTAGGTAGGCTTTTTTTGAGGGGGGGTCTTTTTAAAATTCAGCGTGGTGTCTACATGCTCAGGTGTGCTTGTGTGGAGATACCTTTTATGTTGAATGTTTGTTTTGCTCGGTACATATAATGTATTGCCTACAGATTTATATAATGTACAGTGACACAATTTGTAAAAAAAAAAAATGCTAAAGATCAATAAAATTTTGAGTCGGCCCCTTTTTGGCGGGTCGGTCGGGTGAAGGCAAACAAACAATATTTGTATCATGGCCGAACCCTCACCGTGCGATTGACCTCTGCGTTCTTCCTCATGCGAGGGTCGCTGTGCAGCCACAGCTCGCCTGCGTGGATGCGTGCGACCTGGCTGACCTCCACGATGTGAGAGATGTGTGTGAGGTTGATGAGAGCTGTCTGGCTGGCGAGGCGGTCGACTAGCGGCGACGGGAAGCGACCCGCCTCCATGTCGTGCACCATGCGGCTGGAGCCGATGTAGTCAAACGCCTCCTGTGAGGAAGGAGACAGCAGTGAGCTTCTTATATATATGTATGTATATATATATATATCTGTCTCTCTCTCTATCTCTCTCTCTTTCTCTTTCTTCTTCTTCTTCTT
>NW_014577857.1:20629-23334 GCF_000485595.1 Priapulus caudatus
TTTTTTCTCTCTCTATACATACATATATATATATTTTTATATTTCTCACTTGTTAGTGCTCTCCTTTGTACATGCGCCCACGTATGTGTCTATTTATCTAGACAACATGTACAGCGGAAGAAAACAAAGTGTTTTTACCTGCCTCGCCAACCCACCCACTAAAATGCTGCAGGTTTACCACTGCACACATGAGTAAAACCTTTAGAGCGAGTCGTTAGAATGCTCACCCGTGCTGCAGCGACGACGATGGATTTGGCAGCCGGTGGATTTGACTTTGTCACGGGTCTTAGCGTCGCCCACACGTTCTTGTCCCCGAGCGGGTCACAATGTCCCGAACCAAACCTCACTGAAGCCATCAACAGCCGATTGATCGCGGAGCCACGGAGAAACCACGGAGAAACCACGGAGAAACCACGGAGAAACCACGGAGAAACCAACGAGTCATTACAAGCGACGACGACGGGTTAGGTTGTGCATCGAATACAGAGATTTGCTTTTCGAAATTTTGTAACTCGAACTTTGAAAAATGGCGTGCCACGTTTATTCTTGGTTCTCTGTTTTGTTTTCTGCGAACATTACATGGGGGTCATAAAATCCGGCATTCTACATTTATAATCTCTTACATAACATCGGGAGTTTATAACAAATATTTTTCTCATCTAATCCTGATGATTTATCACACGAGATAGATTAGATAACAGTGATTAATAAATAATGGCAATAGTGACATGTCGTCGTACATCAGTAAAAGCAACAGAAGCTACATACGATAGTGTCTGCACAAACGCTCGTGACAGACACGTGCCTTCACATGCACGAATGACAAACTAATAAGACAGCACATAGCTCCACATAGCGTCATGATGTATAAGGTTGTAAACCACCTCATAGCACTACCGGCGAGTAGATATCTGACCCCCCGGGGTGTCAGGTACTAGATCGGAAAAAAAACACAAATTTCGGCACTTGCACTGCAACAACAACACATTTAAATTCTCTTTTTTTTCCCCAGATGATTCCAATCTGGAACAATCTACCCGTGGGTTTGACACTTTCAAGTCAAGGCTTCACTCCCACATCAAGCATGCGAACCCACTTTAAGAAGACACCTAGTAGCATTGCACTCACATCATTATGCACCTGTTGTTTGTTTATTGGGTTTATCCCTGAAGGCACTTACTACCTTGTCACTATATCCAGTGCAGTGGACACCGACAAGTATTAGAACATAACGTAACAAAACGTAGGAGACAAGCTCTCACCCAGACTCTGGCTAAGCTTAGTCCTGCGTATACACGTGACCGAGTCAATGGCTGCGAACATCCTGTCACCGAGCTCCGCCGCGCACAGCGGCCAATCACGTGCCTCGCCATCCTCGCTCGGCTCGTTGTGACGCTTGTAACACTGCGGTGTGATACCTGCTGGGTCTTGTCATCGTCGCAGTACTTGGAACCATTCACGGCGATGCGTTCGCCGAGGAAGTACGCGAGAAGGTTCCGCGTGATCACCGTGTGTTCATTGATCACGTGATCCACGCTGACGTACAGCGAGCCCGTGCCGTTCTCTGCAATGACGAACATGCGAGAACCTCAGTGAACAACAGAGAACAACAGGGAACAGCAGCATTTTATCGTATGATGTGAATAACATTGTGTTGTATTTCTAGAAGTAAAGTCGTAAGAGCTGACGTATAATATGTAAACTCAACAAAGGATTTATTTCCAGCCACTCTCCAGCCTGCCACGTAGTAGAGTGACCACGCAAGTACATGGCTACAGGAAATAGTATAGCGCCACCTATTGGGCCTAATATGGGAAAATGATACAATAATGTCACACATTGTATTAGTGATATGATGATAAGGATATTATTATATCGTTTTTATTTATATTAATATTATGATGATAGAGGAATACTGGAGGACGATGACTCACTCAGATGCTTGCTCTGTTCTGGAGGGAAAACAGTCAACAGCAGCTCACAATGTTGTTTGTGCAGCAGACAATACAGCAAGTGTGTTACCTGCTCGAACAGAAAATAAACAACCACTGCATCAACCCTCAAACACGTTCATGTTAACAAACAATGTTTAAAAGCATAATCAAACAAAAGGTAAATATGCGAATTTAATATACATATTTTCTTTAATTAGGGTTTCTCTTTTCAATATTTATTTCCTTTCCAAATTTTTCTCCTTTTAATATCGATTTCTCCATGAGTTTTTCTGCGTTTAATATCGATTTCTTTATGAGTTTTTCTGTTTTTAATATCTATTTCCTTTAACACTAAGTTTTTCTCTAAAGACAAAAACCATGAAGAAAAAAAAACAATCGACGAAATAACTGCGGCAATCGCGAGCATCCGACGTTGCCGTGACAACCAACAATCGCGCGACGCTCACCGTCATCTCGTCTGCTGCGATCTCGGTGCTCGGTTGCCGGGCGTCGGCGGCGGCGAGCGAGAACAGGGTCCTCGCGACGACGGTGGCGACGGCAGAGAGGTGGCGCGCCGTAGCCGTGACGACGTCGTACGTGTCGTTGCCCGTCACGTCTGCCAGGTAGTGCAGTCCGATGTTCGTCGCGTCGTCGTACCGGCTGTTGTAGTAGCTGCGCGGAGAGAGAGGTGTGGTGAGAGAGAGATAGAGAGAGACGGGAGAGAGAGAGAGAGAGAGAGAGAGAGATAGAGAGAGACGGGAGAGAGAGAGA
>NW_014577857.1:28181-36794 GCF_000485595.1 Priapulus caudatus
ACACTGCGGTGTGCGACAAAGGTTACATTACAGATGGACCATGATGAGATCACTGTCCCAACATCTATGAAATGCTTTGTGTAACACTGCGGTGTGCGACAAAGGTTACATTACAGATGGACCATGATGAGATCACTGTCCCAACATCTATGAAATGCTTTGTGTAACACTGCAATGTGTGACAAAGGTTACATTACAGATGGACCATGATGAGATCACTGTCCCAACATCTATGAAATGCTTTGTGTAACACTGCAATGTGTGACAAAGGTTACATTACAGATGGACCATGATGAGGTCACTGTCCCAACATCTATGAAATGCTTTGTGTAACACTGCAATGTGTGACAAAGGTTACATTACAGATGCGCAGTGATGAGCTTACTGTCCAAACATCTATGAAATGCTTTGTGTAACACTGCGGTGTGTGACAAAGGTTACATTACAGATGGACCATGATGAGGTTACTGTCCCAACATCTATGAAATGCTTTGTGTA
This sequence comes from Priapulus caudatus, assembly GCF_000485595.1. Lineage (NCBI taxonomy): Eukaryota > Metazoa > Priapulida > Priapulimorpha > Priapulimorphida > Priapulidae > Priapulus > Priapulus caudatus. Next base: position 28,680 of record NW_014577857.1, read on the forward strand.
ACACTGCAATGTGTGACAAAGGTTACATTACAGATGCGCAGTGATGAGCTTACTGTCCAAACATCTATGAAATGCTTTGTGTAACACTGCAATGTGTGACAAAGGTTACATTACAGATGCGCAGTGATGAGCTTACTGTCCAAACATTCAGGATTTGCACGCAAACTATTCGTTGTAATTACCTCTAACAGACTACGAATATCCATAACATTGTCTAACAGAAAAATGGGAATGCTCCAATCCCAGAAGTTCATAGCATCGCCAACTGGATTCCAAGTTGTGACGTTACAATCACTGTAGCCATCACCATCCTCCTTCCCATACATTCCTGATCAAAGAAATTTAACAAATTAATTTGATAGAAACCTCGACGGACAATCAATTAAAAACACATATCGTAGCAAATAAGTACTAGCAGACGGTCGACATTTTTCTGATTAATCTAATAAATTTTCATTGAATAATCTACTCAATAATGCAAACTGAAATTTTACCGTAGCCTTCATTAGGGCAACTGTATTCGGGAGAGGAGCCATTAGCTGGTGGGCTAGGATGGGTTACATTGCTTGGGATCACAAGTACGCCATTCACCTTCCCAGAATCCTTCAGTGCTTTCAATGACTTCCTAGAAAACATAATTATAGTACTATTATGAAGCGAGAATGAAAGTTTGAATCATGTATACATGTATTTATTATTGGTATTTGTATCCAGTATTATTTAAAAGTATACAATTTATACATAACATAAACGACAGCCTATACGTGAGATGATAGCGAAAGCTGTACCAAAATAACCCTTTAATAATTACAGAATATGTTACTACTTACATAACAGTCAATAATTACATGACTTAATGGTGAATATCCTTTGATACAACAATTAACATGTGTAAAGATAAGATTTGAGCTGTTTCAATCTATGTATATGATTAACAAATCTATGCATCTAAACTGACTCACAGATTGTAGAAGTCTGAGGTAACAACAGCTACGTAGGGACTGTGTGGTCCTGTGCTTCTCAACCATTCTACATCATCAACATTCTCTATCAAATGCACTACACCAACGTTGCCTCGCTCTGAAGCTAAAGTGTTAGAACATTCTCATTTCACAGGCTTGCAAGTGCATTCATATCTTAGTCTAGATACGTTATGTAACCCTGTAATACGTCTAACGCAACATCAAACATTTTTGTGTGACATTATCACGTTTGCTTGTCAAAGACATACCATAATCAGACGCACAAACGCACGCACATGTACACATACACAAAAACAAAAACAAGATACAGAAACAAAGAAGCTAAACTTAAAAGGATCTCCACAGGATCCCTTTAAATTTAGCTTCTTTGTGTCTGTCATTCTGTATTGGAATTCTCTCTCTTCCTCTTTAGTAAATTGCAAATTTGAGGCTTTTTCTACTGCGATCCACAGTGTTGATCTGTCTATATGATCAACTTTGTCTCTTTCCGTCTTCGATATAGTCCCTTGGACTTTGAAGACTAATATTTATGAGGTTATACACACAATAGTTATTTTGGTTTGATTGTATTACTATGATATGATACAGTAATAACGGGATAGCACTTACATTGACATCCTATCTGATGCGTTCCATTCAATAGCCGAACACATGCAGTTTTGTTATGCATATCAAAATATATTTTGTTATGTATTCTATCACTGCTACCTGTAAAAAAAGAAGCAAAAAAGACAAATGTGTTGCAATTTGTATGTTGGTTTGTAAATATACTCCCTAATATACCCCCGAATATTTTCCCTAATTTTACTCGCTTGTGTTAAATACCAACCACTTACTGGGGTTTCATATATTTAACAAATTAAAAAGCCCATTAGTATTACTTAGTATTCTATTGATTATATACCGGCCGCATAACATGATTCATAATCATAGTCAATGACTGAATGAGTCAAATGTTGAGTGTGATAACGATATGTGACATAGACGGTAGTCTGTACTGAGTCACAGTGAGTGTACCGACTCAGACTCAGTGCCACTGAATAATTACGTTACTTTTCGTTCTACTAGTACAGTAACGGCGCGCACAGTTATTCATGGCTAATGTAATTGTTAGTGGTTTTAGTCTACGTTACAACATACCAAGATTAACCAATATAAATATTAGGAGAGCCTGGAAGGAAATATATTCTTGCTCCATATTGGCTCTGATATTGGATAACTATGCAGGTGCTGCTACCAGGCGGACAATATCGTGTTTTGTATACAAAACAAGAAGCTATGCTATATAGACTGACAACACACGTCGCTGTAGTTGCCACACAAAGTGTGCCTTTCAATGCCAGTAGGGTCAACGTTTACAGTCTGAATAGCTGAGTTAACTTATAAGAAAGTTTGAGTATCAGAGTATGGTGACAGTATTGGGTCTCATACTGTCATAAAACTTGTTATTGTATTTACTTATGAGGTAGTCGATACTCGTTGCATCACAAATACAACAGTGAAAAGTAGCGTTGCAATGAATTTTGAACGAGATGCGTGGTATAACAATCCACGATATAGGTAGGTGACGAGGTCCACATTCACGTGACACTGAATCAGTGAACGAGTAGGTACAGTATACAGTAATACACTGTGACTGAATAAGACTACGGACCCCTGTACTGTGTACAGTGTACTGACAAGTTATACTCAGTGTGACTACATACTCACTACACTCTATGAAACCCACATACCTATGATTTTATGAATTCGCATTTTTTAATTTAGAATTGTGCAATGTACTGTACCTGGTCCCATGATGATGTTATACATTCTCTTATTCTCTGAAAATCTTCATGACTCTTGTTACAATTACATTTCAATTTTATTTTTGTAAGCAGGCATTACTGGAAGCATCACGAGCTCATGAAACAGTGGTACGGCGACTACAAGTCTGCACATCAAGAACTTCATAAATTAGCCACTCTTCACAGCGGCTGGTTGCAGCAGTACCAGCAGCAGATGCTGCACGCGAATTGGTGGGACTGGTACCGGCACGCCACGTCGGAAAGCCTGCACCACTCGGACAGATGCGGCGAACACCGTCGCCCCGACGACGTTCGTAACCGCGACGACTTCCGTCGCCGCGACGACTATGAACGCGTATCCACGGAAACGGACGCATACAGGCAGGCGCCGGAATCGACGACGGATTGCGACGGCCGCGTCGCCGACGGCAACGGCGACGACGACGACGTGGAACTGGAGATGGAGATCACGGAGGAGATGAAGGAATTTTTCGCTATCTCCGCGAGACATCGTCAGGAGCGCGACGCGGCGAAGCGACGACCCACCACGACCCGCGACGCGGCGGGGGAGGAGGGGGAGGGGGATTACGTACTGGCGGAGGACGTGTCGAGTCTGCACATCCGCGCGACGGTGGCGCCACCTGCGGAGCGTCCGGGCGTGCGGCGGGCAGCGGAGATGAGAGAACTGTACGGAGCGGGACACGCGATGATCCACGGGATGGAGACGGCCATGCAGCTGTCCTACGACAGAGACTGCGACATCAAGCAACCGAAACTGTGGCCAAGCATTCCTCTGAACCTCTAGATCACGACCGTAGCTAGCGTGGAGGGGGTAGCCAGCGTGGAGGGGGGCAAGGGTAGCAGCTGGGGCCAAGCATTCATCTGAACCTCTAGATCACGACCGTAGCTAGCGTGGAGGGAAGCAAGAGAGGCAGTTGCCTCCCACAGAGAAATGTAGATACGTTACAGTAATTTACATGGTCAGTGGCGGTCACCTTCCCAGTACACACCACGTGCGCGGCCTTGTCCCCCCAGGTAAAATGGGTTAGATCAGGGTGTGGCTATCGCAGACAGGGGCAATTTGGAGGCAGTTGCCACCCACAGAGATATGTAGATAGATTACGTGGTCAGTGGTGGTCACCTTTCCATAACTTGCCACACACCTTGCTTTGCCACGTCCCAGGCGAAATGGGTTACATACATACGTTCCTGTAGATACACATCTAAACGTCGTCAGGGAAACCTCAGCTCCTGTATATATATATAGGTAGCAGGTCCTTATATAATAATTACGTGAGGAATTGCTACCTGTATATATGCGTAGAGGTTTCAGATTGCATTATAATAATGCAACAGTGTCTTATATTCACTTGTGTGGGTGTGCATGAGTGTTTAGACAAATGTATTTGTAAAATGTTTCAAATGTTTTTTTAAGAGTTTACATCATGTCATTTTGAACAGAGTATTTTAAATGCATATATAAATCATCGGTGCAATAAGATGGAATATATAGCTGTATATGACATTAATATATATGTGTCAGTCCTTCAACACAAATGTGAACACACACGTGCACACGTGCGCATGCACACACGCACACATCAATATTCTGGCTGTTCAGACTTTAATGTTGAAACCAGTTTTTAATGTTGGGTTATACACAATCATCCGAACTCGTTCAATTCAGACTCAATTTCCTGAGGCGTGGGCAGATGCCACACGCTGTGCGGTATATACTTCATTACAATATCGACCTTTTCAGCGACTCTCCGTCGTCTTCGTAAAGCTTTCCGTGTTACAAGAATTAATTTTCCACCGGTTCCTGGTGGAGCGTAGACCCTAGACAACAATGTGGCTTTGGTTTCTGTAACAAGAGGTTGTTTTATGGGCCGAGCTTGCCAACCTTGCGATTTATTGATCGGGTGGACCCGTTGCTACAGCTGGCTTTCACTGAATTTAATCCGGATAAATTGCCTTTCTCAATAGCAACAGCAGCACCCAAGGTGGAATATATGCGAACTCCACACCTTTCGCCTTGAAATTCTGAGTGCTAACCATTAACACGCACACACCGTTGCACATAAAATTTGTTCGCACAAAATACCGTTTTAGAATTGATGGTGCAGGCACCTGCTGACTTTCGTACCCAATCGGATTTTGTTAGACGAACTAACAAAAATGACAAAGAGTCGTTTGGACAAACTCGGCAACTGCCAGCTTTATATGTGCCGTGTACGTTTGCGTAATGAACATCATCATACATCCGCATTCGTGCAGCGCAACTGTGACAACCAAGTACATAGTACATAGACAAAGCGTATTCATAGCATTGTGAATGCAACTGTTTTTTCTTTGTCCTCATATATAGCAGCTAGCTTGCTAATGTTTATCTAGTAATCCGGTAAAAAATGTATATTGCGTCTTCACATCTAAGCAATCTAACTGCTTCCCAGCACTGAACTGAATCACCATCCTAGCGTACTGTAAGGAGCTCTAACTCTCCACACAACAGATTTTTGAGGCTGGGTTATAATTCAGCTTAATGATGTCGAGCCACTCCATGCTAAACTCTCAGTTAAAAAACCTGACGTTAAAAATTGCGTGCAATAGAAAGCGGCATCCCGATTTCAAGGCAAGAAAGGTTTTTAAAATCTTTTCTTTGACGTTTAGCGTGCGCACAAAAAAAAATCAAAAATATAATTATCACAATTCGTAGGCTGTTTTGCCTCTTATTGTCTGTGAGGGCTTCAATTAAATGAATGCATGTGTGTCTCACGCACTAATGTATTTTATTGTGTCAGATTCGCTATGGAAATGAACTGCTGCAAGAAGTTGTGCATCACTCAAATAAAATATATACAATTACACGCGATGTGCCGTGGGTTGCATGCATCATGTTCTATATATATATATAAGAATATTAATAGTTCGTATAATTGTTAAAGAGCTGAACACAGATATCTTTTTTACACGCGCTCCATAACTTATATTCACCTTATGATATCACAGTTGTAGTGCAATATGCGGGCTATTCAGAATGTTGAAAACAGGGGGGGCGAAATGTACCTGGATGGCACGCCAGCCGCTAGGGGGTCTGGGGCATGCTCCCCAGCGAAATTTTGAAATGAGTTTTTAAAAGCCAATTTTCCTGCATCTGATGCTACCGGTGGAGGCCAAATTCTGATGTCTGATGAACACCGAGATATCTCAGCCTATAGATCACCCTTACAATTTAGGCGTTAAAACATTATTTCCATTATTTTTTTTCTGGGGCCTTGCAAAAACAAGGGGCGGGGGGGCGTTAACACCGCGCTCTTTTGCCCTAATGCTGGATACTGCCATGAATAGTTTACCTCAAGCATACTATTATGTGCTAAAGAATCTGTCCCGGAATCTGCACGTAGTAATAAACACTCTCGATGCCGTCGCACGCGAGTACCCAGATCTCTTGCACGCCAGCGCACAGTGCGCATTATTCTGCTTGTTGTCAGTTTAGAGTATGATAGCTGCGATGAGCGTACGTCGCCCGCGACCGACCGACGAATGCAGCAGCAGCGACGGCCAGCGCGGCATCACTACTGGTTCCCATAGTAACTCAGACCGACGGGGACGCCAACGTTCCCAGGAGATACCAGTATGATCGCTGGGGCCTCAGCTGTACGCAGAGTTCGATGTAAGTCTTCCGGCTGACGAATGCGCCAGCGAATTTACGGCCGAAGCTCCGAGGGCTGCGAGAATTCGGCGGGCTGACGGTGGGGATGGGATGTGTCGGCGTCTGCTGCCGTGGATAGATGGGGACGGCTGTAAATCAGGTATGGTAGAGGCAGTTAGAGGGTTTTACTTAACCAGGTGTGTTTGGTGGTTAGAGGGAGGGATATATATAGCCAGGTGTGTTGGGTGGTTAGAGGGAGTGAGATAGCCAGGTGTGTTGGGTGGTTAGAGGGAGTGAGATAGCCAGGTGTGTTAGGCGAGTGTGCGTAGCAGGTGTAGTGAGATAGCCAGGTGTGTTGGGTGGTTAGAGGTAGTGAGATAGCCAGGTGTGTTGCATGGTTAGAGGGAGGGATATAGCCAGGTGTGTTTGCGGTGCGTTAGAGAGGCGAGTGATGATAGCCATGTTGTGTTGGCGATGGTTTAGAGGGACTGAGATAGCCAGGTGTGTTGTGTGGTTAGAGGGAGTGAGATAGCCAGGTGTGTTGCGGTGTTAGAGGAGGCGATTAGTTCAGGGTGTATTGGGTTGGTTGAGACGGTTGAGTGGAGATAGCCAGGGTGTGTTGCGGTGGTTAAGAGGGAGATATAGTCAGGTGTGTTTCGAGTGTAGAGGAGAAGCGGATATAATCACGGCTAGTGTATGTGAGTGAGTTAGAGGAGATGTAGTCATAGCCAGGTGCTGTTGGTGTTAGAGGGAGGGTATCGTCAGGTGTGTTGGGCTGGTTAGAGGGAATCGCTAATAAGTGTTTGCGGTTTTCATTAAGCGACGTATTAGCTGAGTGGTAACCTGTTACAGGGTGCATGTCTAGTTAGATTCAACACTATGCGGTTCCTGATATAAGAGAGTTGCGCATGAGCTCCGGGAAAATCGGTCACGTGACTCGCTGGACGGCTCATGCTTGTTTTCCAATTGATCCACACCGCTGCCAGCCCTTAAGTCTACAGCGCCTGCTATGGATATGCCTGTACAATGGCTCATGTAGTAATTAATTAGACTATGATCAGGTGCTTCAATAAAACTCAAATAATTTACAGGATTATTAGGCTAAGACACGTGTCTATTGTGTATCTAGATTCTAGCAACTGCAAAACACATGTTATCAGCTGCGAGCAGACGTGGAGAGTGGAAACGAATTTATCTTTGTGCAATTACATGTTGTCATTATTCTTCCAAAATGACTAGCCTGCTGTGATGCTACACTGAAGAAAGTTGTACAATTTATGCTATCATATCAATATGGCCCCTCCTCACGCGAACGATTTGAGTTATTTTTCTAGAAATCTACGATATATATAAACACATCGTGTTAATCTAATAATTCCTTTTGGGTATTTCTTTGAGTTTATTGAAGACCGCGAAGTTGGTTTAAATTAATTCAGCCAGAAGTATGCTACCGCGCCGGTCATCGCCACAGATGTTAATATACGCGACGGCTCGGGTGGGCGCTAAGAAATGTGTACACATCTAAACATATCAATATGGCCCGCTTCGCCGCGAACGATTTGAGTTACATTTCTAGAAATCTAGATACACATCAAGACACGATGTCTACCTTATAATCTCTGCTAAAATTTTGAGATTTTATTTCGAAGTCACGATTAGTACTAATTTAACTTACTACGCGACCATCTGTACA
>NW_014577857.1:39961-53689 GCF_000485595.1 Priapulus caudatus
TATGATATATATAATATATATATATATATATATCGTATATTATATATTATTATATATAGAGAGAGAGGAGAGAGAGAGAGAGAGGAGAGAGAGAGAGAGAGAGAGAGAGAGTTCTAACTGACCTAGATCTCTAATTATGTGCAACATTATATAGCGCTATTTGGTGCATTGTTAATTTCTATAGATGAAAGGGTTATATCGATCAATATTTCCTTCCTCCTGGGCAAACTGTTGATTTACATTTCGATATTGGTCTACGAACAGTGAAGTGCGTACGGTACGCATATATGTAAAACTTACAGGGTTTTGTCTGAAACATTTTTCCAGCAGAATTTGAATAATCTTTTTAATTGTATTGTAGCATTCCACGTCTTTTCGCATAAGTTGCTGATTTTGCATATAAATTTAACATATTTATGAAATTAATAATACTTTCATTTTTTAAATTCACATATGAATATTATATATATATATATATATATATAGACAATAATATACAATCCAATACAATATAAATTGTATATTATATTATATATATATATATATTAAAATATAATCCATATATGGATTATTCTATTTATACTATAACATGTATATCATAGTAATACATGTTGCACATATTGTGTAACACTATGCATACACACATAGTTGAAATATAGTTCATTATGCCACATGATATATTGACAATACCAACTGCTGTCACATGTTGAATGAACGTCTGAATGATAAATTTATGCCCATGCAGACACCCAAATTATCAAATCTCAAGTGTTTCTATACTGGTTGAAGTTATTTCGTGAAATACGAGATCCGTTCACATGATATGCACTGTAAAATTACATAAATTAGATTCCTAATGCAGCCAGAAATCAATGAGAAAATTTCACAATTTTCAGCACTTAATCGACTTTATTATTAATAAGGGGTTTTCACTGAGATAGAATTGCTTGCTTAACAGAAATCGTCTTCATTAAAAAAAATATTGCGAATATGTGTGGAAAGCGCCCAGTAGACGCCATGCATATTTCAGGCGCACATCATATACAGCACGTTAGCAGGAAAATTGTTCTTATAAACCTCGACGATCCATGCAGCAAACACTGCTGCCGCATGCAGCCATAACCCTAATTGACCGTGGAGTTAGCGGGGGCAACCCACTGCTCGATCAGGTTCGTTGACAGTCCGTGATAGAAACTCCGACTCCATACGAAAGGACTCGTGCGTTTTGTTCCATGACAAGCCCTCCATCCTAATTGATTTGGCATAGGTGACGTCATCAGCCTCATCCCTCCTTTCCGATCTCGGAATCCAGGCCTTCTCTATTCCGCGCCATTAATAAACGATGCCGTGACTAAATTTTCGTCTCGTTGGGCTGTGTTGGCGAAACGGTTCGAGAACGCGTCTAAAGTCACCGTCGCGCCAGAATTTCACATTGATTTTCTTACATAAACGGATTAGAAAGAAGCGAAGAAAAATGCACGCGGTGACGTCACTCAGCAGTGACGGGAGGGGCAGCCGTCGCCTGATAATTGCAGTCCGCCATTTTGACGAAGATAGACAGCAGTAGGTGCCAGTCAAGTGTCAGATCTGTCCGTAAATATAGAGACTCAGCTCTCGGGCTGTGAAATCTCAATATTTATCGCGTCCCGTACTGCTATGTTTTTAGGTTAGTGATCCTTACAGCGTATCCATACAGCGCTGTACTTAAGCGGCAGCGGTGTGGATCCATTTGGAAACAACATGGAGTCAAATCCTGAGTTGGCGCAACTCTCTGTATATAGGGACCCTAGCTCACACCGTGTTCAGGTATACTATACCTTCAGTAATACCGTATCTACTTTGTATTCATCCAGGGTACACCTGTAGTTGTACAGGTGGCACAGACATCACCTGACGTGTCAAATCAGGTTTTGACGTCACCTGGCGACGTGACAACACAGAGTCAACAGTTAGAAGAGCAGAAAAAGGCTGTTTATAGGTATGTAAAGTGCAAAAAAAAAATTATGATCGGATTGATGTTAGCAGCTATTCCTGATTACGTATTTTACAAATGAGAAATTCATTGCAGAAAGTTTAAAGTTTAGAACACCCTAAAGTTCAAAAGACATTGCTTATTGGTGACTATAGTCATCTGTTATTGATGACTCTTATCTGTCATCAATGGTTTCATCACCTTTACATTTTTCGAGCATATTTACAATCATCAGTAAGTAGTTCCCTATAGTGACCCATCGCACAGTTTCACACGCATTTACCCGTGGATTTAGTGCTTTCCAACTTCTTTTCATTGCTTTTTAATGGCGTTGTGGCGGTTGATCACACTTGTTATTCCCATGCTCAATTAATCGTGTTGCTTCATTTAAATTCTTCAACGTTATGGGGTTTTCTGATTTGCTGCCCTTTTATAATTTTCGTGCTAATGCTCGTCATGTGGATTTGTCATCTTTCTGCTGTATTTCTAATCCCGATTGCTTAGCAGAAGCTAGGGGCCGCAGATGCCCATATATGGGTTAATCGTGGCTTCTTTGCCTGATAGGTCACTTCGTCTGCACACCTTGTTGCTACGGTACCTGCTGTTGCATGCACCTCTTTGCTACAGTTACTGCACGCACATCATCGCCACGGTAACTGCCGTTGCACACACCTCGTTTCCACGGTGACCGTCATTGCGCGCACCTCGTTTCCGCGGTGACCGTCGTTGCGCGCACCTCGTTTCCGTGGCGAATGTCGTTGCACGCACCTCGTTTCCGCGGTGACCGTCGTTGCACGCACCTCGTTTCCGCGGTGACCGTCGTTGCGCGCACCTCGTTTCCGCGGTGACCGTCGTTGCGCGCACCTCGTTTCCACGGTGACCGTCGTTGCAGGCACCCGCTGTTTCCGCTGCTGGCGCTCATCTTTGAGAAGTGTGAACACGCGATGCAGACGTGTGAACCGACGACGGCCGACACGTTCTCCGTCGACATCCAGGCGTTCGTTCAGAAGCAGGAGCAGGACCGCAAACCCTTCTTCAGCGAGAGCGACCCCGAACTGGATGCGCTGGTAGGTGGCGCTAGCGACGGGACCGGGGGGAGGGGGTGGTGGGCGATCGATCGTGTGGTGAAGCGAGGATGGGGGGAGGTAGATTTATGGGAGAGTGAGCGGTTACGTACGACTGTCGAAGTGAAGTGGAACGAGAAGGTTTGCATTTGCGTGAGAAATTGTATGTAAAACGTGCACATTGTGCTGTTTGAATATAACATACGTAGGTTAAGTGCATATGATACATGTTGCAGAATACATAAATTACCGGCTACACGTATAGCTGTGTAAGTGTATCACTTTGATGGTGTTGCTGTGTTTACTATTGCGCAAGTTACGCAATACTATTATATAACACTTATGTAACTCCTACTATTATGTCACAATACTATAAGTTGACTTACTGTAACTATTGTCAGCAAGCGTCGGCATTTCAACATTACTACGTGGTAGGTTTTGTAAATCTAAGTTCAGCTTCTTTACACTTTAGCAAATACATCGTGAAAAGTGCACCTAGTGCAGGGCCCCCCTCTCTTTCTCTCTCTTAACTCCCCGTGAGCTTTCTCAGCCGAGCTTCCTCTTCTTCGTTCGACGACCTCCGTCAGACCTGTGTATAGTAAAAGTTTCTTCCGTTTCGATATTTGTATGTACGCAAGCAGCAGGAGAGGGAGCAAATCTTCAGTGGTGACCCTGAAGGCGACACCCTGGTAAGCGAACTAAGCGGTTAGCGTGCGGCCAGCGTCAGGGGGCGCCAGCGTGCGCGCGACAGTCACGCGCGTTGGTGCTTCGCAGCGCACTCATCGCTCGCAGTTGCTAGCAGGAATGCCTAGTGGGGGGCGAGGGGAGGGTGCAGGACGCAGCGCTTAATTAACATCGATCGTTTAATTACGTAGACGAGCTTTGAGACTGTTTTTCCCGCCTTCCGTCGTCGTGGTAACGGATTCTTGTCGTGCATCTGCGGTCATCTCTGCATATTGTGTGCATGACCTGATGATTTAGTGGAATTTCTGTGAAGGGTTGGTTTGTCTAACCGTTAAGCGTAAATCGGGGTTTTCTACGTTCTGAACTAGTGAACACAGACCCGTGTGAGGCCGCTAGCTCATGGTTGACGAGGGGAAAAAAATGCTTGGGTATAAATGGCTAAACTGGTGTAGAAACTCTTGTCGTGTATCGTTTAGCTTGTTCCCTTCGATTGTTCATCCTCGGCAGATGGAGGCTACTCTGCAGTGGTTAGCCGTTGTAGACGGGTTAGGCTGCACAGCCGTCACACCTATTGCACTGCATGAGATTTTGTAACCCTTGCCGGTCTGTCTCACCTGGATGTGTGTGTGTGTGTGTGTGTGTGTGTGTGCGTGCGTGCGTGCGCGCGCGTGCGTGCGTGTGTGTGTGTGTGTATGCACGCTAGTGATGAGTCGAGTGTTCACCGATCGTAACGATATGTCGGCCCGCCGGCAAATTCCCCGAGGCATGTACTGCATCTGCATCCCGGACGTTCGTCGTATGTCGCGCCATTCTGGCAACTGTCGTGAGCGCGCGGGGTGGGGGGGGGGGTGTTTGTCATGAAGCCACCAGGGCTTTGTGTGTTGGATAGACGTAGGACTGTGAGTGTAAACCAGCCGGAGTGGATGGTGTTGTTTGGCGATGCGTCAGAGTGCAGCCACGTGTACGGGGCTCGGCGATTATGTTCGATTATGTTCGATTTGTTTTTTAAGTTCTGAGTTCGATTTTGGTCGACCTTCATTTTTGGTTTGTGTTGAGTATGTTATCCGTGTTACGTGTGTTTCACTGTTTCGGTGAACATGTGACCTGTTATCACGGGCGTGCGTAATTAACATTCTGTTGATGTTTTTCATGGATTAGTCATCGTACAGGTGGTGTTACGTGCAATTATTACATTTCTTGTATGTCACAGAGACAAGCTCGATGTACGAATCTAGTAGGGCTGTAACGATACACAAGCCTCTCGATTCGATCCGGTTCTCGATATTAGCCTCTCGATTCGATCCGGTTCTCGATATTAGCCTCTCGATTCGATTCCTTCGATTCGATTCCTTCAATTCGATTCCCAAAATATTGAAATGTTATCTTATTTTTTATATTTTCATTATTTTGCAATAATAAATTATTAGAAATTGCCAATGAATACTAAATGGTGAATAGACTAGAGAGTCTAGAGAGTATAATATATACACTGCACAGTCGCTGAGTAACATTGGTGAGTAACACTCCACAGTATATAGCGTAGTGCCGCCATCTATTGGAGGAAAAAAGTGGTATCGAAGTGAAATCGAAAATGCGGGGAAAAATATCGAGGATCGGATCGAAGGAAGAGAATCGCGATCCGATTCAATTTCGGTGGATCGTTACAGCCCTAGAATCTACCTGCACTGAATTTTTTCAGATGCAGTTTTCTATGAATATCCAGAAGAATCTCTAAGAAATAATTCTCAACCGTGTTCTGTGAGCGTATTTGTTTGCCGTTGCAGATGGTGAAAGCAATACAGGTGTTGCGTATACACTTACTGGAGCTAGAGAAAGTCAATGAACTATGCAAGGACTTTTGTAACAGATACATCGGTGTATTAAAAACCAAAATGCAGGTACGGAGAATAGCATCTGTGCAGTTTGTACCGTTGGTAATCTAATACTTGTTTTACTCTACTCATGTGTTTTTAGCTCATCTGACATAGTCAGATGCAGCTTGTAGAATCGCTTGATCGTCCGTCCGTCCGTGCGTCCGAGCGTCCGAGCGTCCGTGCGTCCGTCAACAGTTGGGCACAAATCTTAACCGCTCGACGTACGGTCACGATATTCGGCACATTGGGGGGGGATCGTCAAAACGAGTAGAGAAAGAGAGAGAGAGAGAGAGAGAGAGAGAGAGAGAGAGTTCTAACTGACCTAGATCTCTAATTATGTGCAACTTATATAGCGCTATATTGGTGCATTGTTAATTTCTATAGATGAAAGGGTTATATCGATCAATATTTCCCTTCCTCCTGGGCAAACTGTTGATTTACATTTCGATATTGGTCTACGAACAGTGAAGTGCGTACGGTACGCATATATGTAAAACTTACAGGGTTTTGTCTGAAATCATTTTTCCCAGCAGAATTTGAATAATCTTTTTATTGTATTGTAGCATTCCACGTCTTTTCGCATAAGTTGCTGAATTTTGCATATAAATTTAACATTATTTATGACATTAATAATACTTTCATTTTTTAAATTCACATTATGAATATATATATATACCTATATATATATATAGACAATAATAATACAATCCAATACAATATAAATTGTATATTATATATATATATATATATATATATTATAATATAATCCATATATGGATTATTCTATTTATACATATAACATGTATATCATAGTAATACATGTTGCACATATTGTGTAACACTATGCATACACACATAGTTGAAATATAGTTCATTATGCCACATGATATATGTACAATACCAACTGCTGTCACATTTGAATGAACGTCTGAATGATAAATTTATGCCCAGACACCCAAATTATAAATCTCAAGTGTTTCTATCTGGTTGAAGTTATTTCGTGAGAATACCGAGATCCGTTCCACATGATATGCACTGTAAAAATTACATAAATTAGATTCCTAATGCAGCCAGAAATCAATGAGAAATTTCACAATTTTCAGCAACTTAATCGACTTTATTATTAAATAAGGGGTTTTCACTGAGATAGAATTGCTTGCTTAACAAGAATCGATCTTCATTAAAAAAATATTGCAGACTATGTGTGTGTAAAGCGCCCAGTAGACGCATGCATAGTTTCAGGCGCAATACATCATACAGCACGTTAGCAGGAAAATTGTTCTTATAAACCTCGACTGATCCATGCAGCAAACACTGCTGCCGCATGCAGCCATAACCCTAATTGACCGTGGAGTTAGCTGGGGGCAACCCACTGCTCGATCAGGTTCGTATGACAGTCCGTGATAGACAACTCCGACTCCATACGAAAGGACTCGTGCGTTTTGTTCCATGACAAGCCCCTCCATCCCTAATTGATTTGGCATAGGTGACGTCATCAGCCTCATCCCTCCCTTTCCGATCTCGCAATCCCAGGCCTTCTCTATTCCGCGCCATTATAAGCGATGCCGTGACTAAATTTTCGTCTCGTTGGGCTGTGTTGGCGAAAACGGTTCGAGAACGGTCTAAAGTCACCGTCGCGCCAGAATTTCAATTGATTTTCTTACATAAACGGATTAGAAAGAAGCGAAGAAAAATGCACGCGTGACGTCACTCAGCAGTGACGGGAGGGGCAGCCGTCGCCTGATAATTGCAGTCCGCCATTTTTGACGAAGATAGACAGCAAGGTAGGTGCCAGTCAAGTGTCAGATCTGTCCGTAAATATAGAGACTCAGCTCTCGGGCTGTGGAAATCTCATAATTTATCGCGTCCCGTACTGCTATGGTTTAGTTACGTGCACGAAATGATTTATTGTATTTGATGGCTAAGCGTGCAAAAGATATGTTGTTTCCGTCGAGGTAAATTCTTCGTACATGCACTTTGTTGCGCGACGACATACATACACAGAACATGGGCTTTGCTCGCGAACACCGATATTGCATGCTATATTATCACGTATAGTATTAATAATCATAAGACAGTTTTGTAGTGTATTTAATGTTTTCACGTATAGCGGACGTACGTACATGATTTAGCATTGTTGATTTAATTGAAATGAATAATATCATGCTATATTTTCGTTATTTGAAAGTGACGTACCGGCAGTATAATGTAAGATAACAACAGTCTCCTGCCAATATTACATGATAGCGTACAGTAGGCCTAGACACTAAAAAAGAGTGTACAGACTACAGTAGTTTGTTATTTCCAATTCCATATTATTAGTTCCTTGCATAATAGTATTATGATTAGTAATAATAAATGTAATAAATATAGTATTATTATCAATCTGTTATCATTTATTTTAAATTTTTAAAATTTTAAAATTTATTTAGGCAATTAATTATCCATCATATACAATACATAGCATACTTTTACAATAAAATTCTGAATTCATAAAATTGGATAACTACCAAGGATATATACACAAAAAGCATGACTAACAGTCTAACACACTTATTTACATTGTGGTCCTTGTTTTGCTATGCCTTGAATCTAACATGCAATTACACTACTATCAGCACTAACTATTGAAATATACAAATTTGTAGTTTTAACCGGTCATACAATTGTACATTTTCATAATACGATACAAACTTTTCTTATGCCTAATTTCAACCGAATTCTTTTAGCGAAAATCATACTCCTCTGCCTCTAAATGTTTCTACCTTTTCCATCAGACATTTTTTAACACTATACTTAAAACTAGAATAAACAGAATTTGTCCTAACTTGCTGTGGTAGAGAGTTCCAAGCTTCAATTGCAGTATAAGTAAAAGAGTTTTTCCCACTGCTTCCCACCCTCGGTTTAAAAATAGACATCTCACCTTCCATTGTATTGAAACTATGGACTTCTGACGTTAACATGAAACCTTCTGTCATATATACTGTGGGCTGAGATTATGTAATATTAAAAAAACCCTAAATTGACCTTCAGTTGCATTACCCTGAACTCTACAGGTACCCAATTTATAGCCTTGAACTCTTTAGCCCCTATGTGTGCTCTAGTACCTAGGTTGAGAACACATCTAATGGCTTTATTTTGACACACTTGCAGCTTAGCACTTGTGCACTTTATGAGACTGCTGTACCATATACTGCTTGCATAGTCAAAATGACATTGAATTAGGGCAGAAACTAGTATAATCTTTTACATGCCGTGTTTAAATACTTGGCTTTTCTGGAAAGAATTTTTAATCTATTGTTAACCGTTTTAACAACCTTAATTCCCGTTAACTCACCGTTTACTCTGTTTACCACTCGTTCCTTTTATTAATTGTTATTGAAAAAGTTAACGATTGTTTATAAATATTCATTATTACTGTGTTTGGTCTGTTGGGTTAATTAAATTAAAATTAAATTGCAATAAATGAAATTATGATGACACATTATAAAAGTAAAAGTAAAATACAATTAATATATTGTTGATCTAAAATTGTTTGGGTTAATACAGTAGGGTCTCCGAAACTTCCCTGCATTTACCTGTTTACTTGCATTGTTTTACATTCATTAGTGAAAATTATTCAATTTATGTAAAAGCAAATGGACGCACTGTTACAAATGTTTGTTATACTGTATGTGATTGATGAGTAAGCAGCTGTTTCACCATTAATCAGACACATCTATGAAGTCCGTAGGTAAATTATTGTGATTGCTGCGAGTCTATTAGTTAATAATTTTCCCTTGTGATCCACAAGTTACTAAAATCCTCAACTTACATGTGCAATTTCTTTTCGCTAGTGATACAGCAAATATTACAGGAAATTATAGTATTTTAATAGCTTTAAACATTTGCATAAAAGCAATTGCTTTCTTGATTTTTTTTCTTGATTCTTCTAGATTTTTTTCTCCATTAAAATGACTGTATTCAGTACATGTACTTGTATTTAAATTATATGCAATAAAAAATAAAGAATATTAATAGTTAGTATAATTGTAAAAGAGCTGACACACGATTGTCCTCTGACAATATGACAGATATCTTTGTTACAGGCTCCATAACTTATATCACCTTATGATATCACAGTGTAGTGCAATAGCAGGGCCATATTCAGAAATGGATGAACAGGGGGGCGAAATGTACCTGGAGGCACGCCAGCGCTAGGGGGGTCTGGGGGCATGCTCCCCCCGGAAATTTTGAAATAGTTAAAAGCCATTTTCCTGCAATCTGATGCATACCGTGGGCCAAATTCTGATGTCTGATGACACTATCTCAGCCCTATAGACTCAACCCTACAATTTAGGGTTTAAAACATTTTTCATGATTTTTTTTCTGGGCCTGCAAACGGGGGGAGGGGGGGGGGCGTACACCGGCTCTGCCCTATGCTGGATACGCCACTGAATAGTTACTCAGCAACTATTATTGCTAAAAGAAATCTTCCCGGAATCTGCACGTAGTAATAAACACTCTCGTGGTGACCAGCGAGGACCCAGTCTCTGCCCCGCGCACAGCCGATTGATTCTGCTGTTGTCAGTTTTAGAGTAGATGTGGTGAGGTACGTCGCCGCCGACGACGACGATGCAGCAGCAGCCGACGCCAGCGGGCATCACTATGGTTCCCATAGTCACTCAGACGACGGGAGCGCCCAACTTCCAGGAGATACAGATGATCGCTGGGGCTCAGCTGACGCAGGTCGATGTAAGTCTCCGGTGACGAATGCGCGAGAATTTACGGGCCGAGCTCGGGGGCGAGAATTCGGCGGGTGACGGTGGGGATGGGAAGGTGTCGGGTCTGCTGCGTGGATAGATGGGGACGGTGTAAATCAGGTATGGTAGAGGCAGTTAGAGGGTATACTAACTTTCACACATTGCTGGGAGACGTGGATGTGGGTTGTGATGCGTTTCCGTTCTTTCAGCATCCCTACCCCACCGAGGATGAGAAACGACAAATCGCAGGTCAGACCAACCTGAGCATTCTGCAAGTGAATAACTGGTGAGTTGGTTTGCTCTCGTCAGAAAGAACACTCGCTGTATAGTCGAACACCGTATGCACTAAATGCCAAAGGGCTGACGTGTAGACACGAGGAAAAATCGGCTCAGTTTTCCCTTACTTTAATAATCTGTAATGGGTCTAAGCAAACACCCTTCAGGCTCTTTCACATTTTCATTTGCAATCAGCGCACGCAAAAGCTCTCGTTATCATTTGAGGTCGTCAGGTGTGTGAAGAATTATTAGTTTCAAAGCGATCCTATTTCACAGAGATGGTATATGTGAGAGCAGTATGACAAACAACGTCTTCACGTCTGTGTATTTTCTGCATCTATTCTGTTATAAGTGTGATGTGGCTGTGATAGCGGATGCCACCGAAATATTTATCATTTCAAGTTTCATCGTTATCACCGACAAACACTTGATATATGTGTCTATTTAAATTTTGTATTTTAAATTAGCATTTGGGGTGACTTAGTGAAGCAATCCTGTTTCACCGAGATTCAATGTTGCCAGTATTACAGGTGACTCGTTCACTTCTAATAAGTTTTCTGCATCTAGCCATAGGGTAACTAGGTGGTTTGGGTGGGTTGGGTGTGTGGTTAGGTTAGGCAAGCAGGGGGCAGACGGACAGGTAAGTATCATATAGCTAGACCTATGCTGCTGCAGTATTGTGACTGTGTCACTGTCAGTCAGTCAGTCAGAGACGCTCATGGCTCCCGGGTGGAGCATAGGCCACTGATGAATCCTCGCTATTGTGGTAGTACTATGTGGATAGGTGATGAGGCTGCGGCGGCGGAGTGATATGAGAAATAAAGCACTTGAAAGATGGCTACCAAATCATAATCAGTGTTCGCAGATTACTGCTGATGAGATACCACAACAGCCATCTGACTCGATGTTGGGCGAGTTGTCTGATGGTGTCCCAGGTGTGTCCCTCGGCTTTGATTTCGGCTTCGACCGACCTCCATGTGGTTTTCAGACAGCTCCTTCCCCTTTGACCTTGTGGGTTCCACGCCAGTGCTTGTTTGGCGATAGAGTCTCTAGATTTGCGTAAGGTGTGGCCAATCCACCTCCACTTTCTTCGCTTGATGTCAGTTGCGATCGGTTGTTGCTTGGTTCTTTCCCACTGTGACATTGTGACTGTGTATGCGGCATGTTTTTACAGGTTTATAAATGCGAGGCGGCGAATACTTCAGCCCATGCTGGACGCCAGTAACCCAGAACCCAACTCCAAGTCCAAGAAGACGAAACCCACAAACACAAAGCCAGCAGTGCAAAGGTGCATCACACTATTCTATTTTATCTCATGTATATATATGTGTGTAACAATGATGTGTACGCAACTGCGTGTCTGCATATCTGCGCCTAACAAATGTGGTACTACGCACGACTGAAATTTTACGTTTATAATCGTAGCAACAGACCTCAGATGAGCCCAGACGCTCTGCGGCTCTTGTTGATAGTTTTGATGATAAAAGGTGATTGAGATTCTTAATATGAACAAGGTGATGAATAAATAGATCGTTAAACTGAAGAGGTTGATGTTTTACATTTACAGACACACTTTCAAAACGAGAACATCTTTAGGCCAGACTACCTTCCAAATTGTCTGCAAGAAGAGTTGAATGCAACCACACCAGTTCTGCCGGTAGGTATCTCTCCAACCTGTAGTCAAGCTCGGGCCACTTGTATGATCCCTGCGGCATGCAATTTCCGAGTTTCAGTCTTTTACTCTTCCCGTTTGAGCGACAATTAAGCTATGGTTACGAGGAAACAGCATTCTAATTTTCTGTGCGCGCTTGCAGCCGTTGTCGACGGCAACAGCGGCGACGGCTCCACAGACGAGCAGCGCGAGCGTTGTGATACAGCAGCCGACCGTGTCCGTGGCAACGATCAACCAAGGACAGATCGTCTCCGGTGGCACGGTCTATCAGATGGTGCAGACTCCGCAAGGAATTGTTGCTCAACCGATACAGGTAGTGTTGCGCTCCGTGACGACATGTTTCTATGTTGATTTGCTAGTATGGTCCTTTTTATGATGCTTGTCGTACTGAGGTGTAATTTTGTCGTAGCGAGGGGTAATCGTGCCGTGGCATAACTTTGTCGTGCTGTGGCATAATTTTGTCGTGCCGTGGCATAATTTTGTTGTACCATGGCATAATTTTGTTGTACTGTGGCATAATCTTGCCGTACCGTGGCATAATCTTGCCGTACCGTGGCATAATCTTGCCGTACCATGGCATAATTTTGTCGTACCATGGCATAATCTTGCCGTGCCGGCACGTAATTGCTGTACTGTGCCACAAAGCAGCAACACGTTAGTTTAGCGTTAATCAATAATCAATGATCAATAACACCGAATCGTTGTCGCGATCTGCAGTCGGCACCGCGTAGTCACGATTTTACCGTGTGTTCTCGTAGATTCAGACGGCGCCGCAAGTTATACAGGGCAGTACGCCGATCTCGCAGATAGGAACGTCATCGAACGCCGCACAGACGCTGGACAACAACAGTAACGTTACTGCGCTCAGTGAGTGTCCATGCCTCAATGACGGGTTCGCAATGAAGGAGTTAAAAGTGATTAACCTTGTCATTTTTTCAGTGGTTTTGGTTTTTTTTTAAATTTCGTGAAGTCAATGATTTAATGGTATTGTTGTTGAGACTTGTTAAAAAAAAGTTTCCAACATGAGAAAGTCTGGGAGTCGAGGAAAATGCAGGTTATTTTTTGAGGTGTCATTGGTCTGGTGGACTAACTGAGAAATATACGTCTTTGACATATTTTTTACTAGTAAATTGAGACTGAATTACTTGCTTCACTATCATAAACTGACATATATTCATAATCATATATGTAGTTATTTTCAAGCATATTCATTTTTTGCTGAAGTCAGAATTGAGAGTGGATCACATTAAAAATTGAAAATATTCTGTGCTTTCTCGTTAGTTAAGTTGATGATACTTACTAGTTAAATTGATGATACTTACTAGTTAAGTTGATGATACTTACTAGTTAAGTTGATGATACTTACTAGTTAAGTTGATGATACTTACTAGTTAAGTTGATGATACTTACTAGTTAAGTTGATGATACTTACTAGTTAAGTTGG
>NW_014577857.1:53699-71576 GCF_000485595.1 Priapulus caudatus
CACACACACACAACCTATGTGTTTGGAACTATATCTACTGTACCTACCACTATGTTGCTGAACTATACTACTGTATCGCTACGCACTATGTGCTGCAATATACTACTGTACCTACCACTATGTGTTGGAACTATACCTACTGTAGCCTACCACTATGTCTGGATACTATACATACTGTAGCCTACCACTGATGTGCTGGAACTATACTACTCGTACCTAACCACTATGTGTGCACTATACTACTGTATCGTACCACCTATGTGCTCGGAACATTTACTACTGCACCTACCACTATGTGTTGGAACTATACTACTGTACCTACCACTATGTGTTGGAACTATACTACTGTACCTACCACTATGTGTTGGAACTATACTACTGCACCTACCACTATGTGTTGGAACTATACTACTGTACCTACCACTATGTGTTTGGAACATACTACTGCACTACCACTATGTGCTTGGAACTATACTACTGTACCTACCACTATGTGTTGGAACTATACTACTGTACCTACCACTATGTGTTGGAACTATACTACTGTACCTACCACTATGTGTTGGAACTATACTGACTGGCAGCCTACCACTATGCTGTTGGAAACTATACTACTGTACCCACCACTTATTGTGTTGAACTATAGCTACTGTACTACCACTATGTGTTGGAACTATACTACTGTACCTACCACTATGTGTTGGAACTATACTACTGTAGCCTATGCACTATGTTTTGGACTATAAATTTCTACTGTCCTACCAACTATGTGTTGTGACTAGTACTAGCTGTACCTACCAACTATGTGTTGGAACTATACTATGTACTACCACTATGTGTTGGAACTATACTCTGCACCTACCACTATGTGTTTAGGAACTATAGCTACTGGCAACCTACCACTATGGTGTTGGAACTTATAGCTTAACTGTACCTACCACGTATGTGTTGGAACTATACTACCTGACCTACATATGTGTGGAACTATACTACTGCACCTAATACCACTATGTGTTGGAACTAATACTATAGTACCTACCACTCATGTGTTGGAAACGTATACTACTGCACCTACCACTATGTGTTGGAACTCTAGCACTGCACCTACCACTATGTGTTGGAACTATACTACTGTACCTACCACTATGTGTTGGAACTATACTACTGCACCTACCACTATGTGTTGGAACTATACTACTGTACTACCACTATGGTGTTGGAACTATACTCACTGTACGGCTACACTAACTGTGTTGGAACTATACTACTGAGCCTAACCACTATGTGTTGCGAACTAATACTACTTGTACCTCCCACTATGTGTTGGAACTATACTTACTGCACCCTACTCACTATGTTTGGATACTATACTACTTACCTACCACTATGTGTTGGAACTATACTACTGCACCTACCACTATGTGTTGGAACTATACTACTACTTGCACCTACCACTAGTGTGTTGGAACTATACTACTGGTACTACCATATGTGTTGGGAACTGATACTACTGGCACCGCTAACCACTGATGTGTTGGAACTATACTACCTGCACCTCCACTATGGTGTTGAAGCATATGACTACTGCACCTACCACTATGCTTTGGAACTATACTAACTGTACCGTACCACTATGTGTTGGGAACTATACTACTGTACCTACCACTATGTGTTGGAACAGCCAGGAGCGCATGATGTTGGTGGCATGCTTCGGTAGCACCCCTCGCTTGGTTCGTCCCTTCTTACCGCTGTCATCATCATCATCACTCACACTGCCACCTGTCATCGCAAAGTTTCTCTTAATCACCAACTTAACTAGTAAGTATCATCAACTTAACTAGTAAGTATGCAGCCAACTAGACTATAAGTATCAATTCAACTTAACACTAGTACAGTATCTCAACCAAAACTTTACTAGTAAGTAATCTATCACTTAAACTACGTAAGTATCATCAACTTAACTAGTAAGTATCATCAACATTAACTAAGTAAGTAATCATCAACTTAACTAGTTTTAAGTATCATCAACTAACTAGTAAGTATCAGCCAACTTAACTAGTAATCGGTATCATGCAACTTAACTAGTAAGTATCACGTCAACTTAACTAGTATAATCCAATCAACTTAACTAAGTAAATGTATCATCAAACTTAACTAGTAAGTATCATCAACTTTAACTAGTAAGTACATCAACTTTAACTAGTAAGTTATCATCAAACTTACTAGTAAGTATCACCAACTTTAAACTAGTAAGTATCACCAACTTAACTAGTAAGTATCATCAAACTTAACTAAGTAAGTTATCAATCAACTTAAGCTAGAAGTAATCACCAACTTCACTAGTAAGTATCATCAACTTAACTAGTAAGGTATCATCACTTAAACTAGTAAGTATCATCAATCTTAACTATTAAGTATCATCACTTAAACTAGTAAGTATCATCACTTAACTGAGTAGTATCATCACTTAACTAGTAAGTATGCACTCAACTTACTAGTAAGTTGTCCTCCAACTTAACTAGTAAGTATGCATCAACTTAAACTAGTAAGTTCAATGCAATTAAACTAGTAAGTATCATCAACTTAACTTAGTAAGATATCAATCAACTTAACTAGTAAGTATCACCACTTAACTGTAAGGTATCATCACTTAAGCTAGTAAAAGTATCATCACTTAACTAAGTAAGTATCACCAAACTTAAGCTATAAAGTATCGAGCCAACTTAACTAGTAATATGGAGGGAGTGAGATAGTCAGGTGTGTTGGGTGGTTAGAGGGAATCGACTAATAAGTGTTGCGGTTTTCATTAGCGTATTAGCTGGGTTAGAGTGGGTAACCTGTTACAGCGTGCATGTCTAGTTAGCTCACACTAGGGTTCCTGTATACAGAGAGTTGCGCCATGACGAGTCGGGAAAAATCGGTCACGTGATCGCTGGACGGCATGTTGTTTCCAAATTGATCCACACCGCTGCCGCTTAAGTACAGCGCTGTATGGATATGCTGTACAATGGTCCGTAGTAATTAATTAGACTAATCGTGCTTCAATAAACTCAAAATTTACAGAGATTATAGCTAAGACATACATGTGTCTATGTGTATCTAGATTTCTAGAACTGCAAAACACATGTTACAGCTGCGAGCGAGTGGAGAGTGGAACGCATTTATCTTGTGAATTACAGTTGTCATTATTCTTCCAAAATGACTAGCTGCTGTGTTTACACTAAGAAAGTGTACAATTAAGCTATCAATATCATATGGCGCGAACGATTTGAGTTACTTTTCTAGAAATCTAGATACATATAAACACATGTGTTATCTATAATCTTTGGGATTCTTGAGATTATTGAAGCGCGAGTGGTTTAATTAATTAGCAAGTATCTACGCGCGTTATCGCACAGGTTAATATACGCACGGCTATGGGCGGTAAGAAAGTGTACAATTAAACTATCATATGGCGCGAACGATTTGAGTTACATTTCTAATATATATTATATAGTATAACGTTACGTTTCCCCCCACAGTGGTGACGGTGGACGGGCAGCTGCTACAGACAGCGACCACGCTAGCGAGTCTGCAGGCAGGGCAGCTCATCAGAACCACCTACAGCATCATCAACTGCCCCGCGACGAACGACCAGCCACCGACGACAACGACCGACGGAGGCAGCGGTCTCAGCATGTCCGACAGCGGCAACGACAACGGCGTTGCCGACGACGACGACGACATGGACGCAGACGACGATGACGATGATGATCTTCTGGCGGGAGATTCGGACGATTAGACCGGCGCCGTCGCCGCGGACACGTGAGTTTTCGCGCGGGGCCGCGAGCAGTCTTACAGAGGTTCGTGGGGGAGGGGGGCAGTCTGGAGCGTGATCACGCTTTGGAATCGACGCGCAGACAGCTGGCTCCCCTCTCCTCAGTTGCCGTGTCGTCGGGGGGCGTGATACTACTGGGGCGTGGAATCGAGTTGCTAATTGCATTGCGTCTCCTTTGGGAGGCATCCACGGATTGTGCGATGGAGGAGGAGGCATCCACGGCTTGTGCGATGGAGGAGGATGCATCCACGGCTTGTGCGATGGAGGAGGAGGAGGAGGAGGGAGGAGAGAAGCGAGGTGGGGGAGAGCCGATATCGGATTCTCGATTGCTCGATGCGATCTCCCCTTCGCGCCGCCGTCGGCGATTCCCTAACGCGTTTGCAGTTTGTAAGCTTTCGTAGCAGCCGTGTCTGTGTAACACGCGCCCTGTGTGCTGCCGCCGTCGCCGCTCATTGTAGCATACATACGCAGGTTCTCCCTCCAGGCATTTCAGATGGCATGTCAGGGGTCCCCGATTGCTAGTTAAGGGTCGATTACGCGTGTTGTAAGCGGCCCTAATACACAGGTAAACTGATCGGTACCGGAAGGTACTTATCTACCTGTGAAAACAGGGCACGACCGTGTTGGGATTGTCAAAGTCAAACACAGCTGGAAATTAAGACGCGACATGGTTAGGGCGCGTCAGTAGATTTGTGGATGTTGAAAATTGGCTTCATCTTTGAAGGAACGTCCTTGAAACCCGACAGGCCTTGAAGGTCCAGGGAGAACCCTGCATATATAAATGTATGGCTGGAGAAGGAATTGACATTCCTGCTCTTTCCGACATACTGTCTGTGAATACCTTTACTATGTGAGTTTGAAAAATCCAGCAAGAAAGATCGAGAGAGAGAGAGAGATCGTGTGTATAACGTCTCTGGAATATGCCAAATGTGTGCTGTGGTAATTTTTATGGTAGCTAAGTGTTTGTGTAGAGGTGTTGGTGGTTGTTGCTGCTTCTGCTCAGTCCGCACACACATGCGACACATGCAGTGCGGGGCGATCGTACTTACTGCTTCGTCTGAAGGCTCAGTGGAGCGACATCTTGCTCTACGAATATTTTAACCAGCCGTGTTGGAAAGTGTATTTGCATAGTATCCATTAATACCAGTTTCCGGTACACTCCACACAGCGCCTTTTTTTCCACAGTGAAAGAATGATTTGTTCTTTCTGATAATAGAAATTAGATTCCGCAGTAGATGTTATGTAATATCCCATTATAATATTTCAACACGTCTGTGATAGATTTGTTAACTCTTATGTCAGTGATGGATAGCAACAAACAATTGCATTGAATGACGTTTCTGCCTATGTTTAAAAAAGTGAATTTTTTTTCACAAGCACTCACTCACTAGTGAACAAACAAGAATAATGTCACGTGACTTTACTTGGTGTTTCCTACATTGCAGAAGTCACAAATCACTTGACCAGCGTTGTCTTTGTACTCCTATCCCTAAAGCTTCAACTATTATATATTGAGAAGGACCCAGAGAGGGAGGGAGAGAGAGAGAGAACGAAAGAAAGAGAGAGGGGGGAGGAGAAAGAAAGATAGAAGGAAAGAAGGAGAGATGTGGGGAGAAAGAGAGGGTGAGAAAGAAAGCGCGCGCGTGCGAGAGAGAGAGAGAGAGAGAGAAGAGAGAGAGAGAGAGAGAGGAGAGAGAGCCATACATGATTAGGGTCTGATTAAGGAGTCAGCAGTTTTTCTATAACGTTGTGCTGGTGAGCAGTGTACGTCATGAGCGAGGTTCACATCGCACTTTTTCAAACTTTCAACAAATTTTAAGCTTTTGCGAATCATATTTGATATGGATTAGCTAAATGCAAATCGGTAATTTTTATGCAATAAGTGGCACAACTTGTGGCATAACATGGAACGAATTGTTTTTTACTGAGCCTGAAATTATAGGAATCGGCACGCTTTGGATGTTTATACATTTTGAGAATCATGTTTTGCAATACTTGCTAATAAATTTCACCTTTTGATTAGCAAAGTTTTAAAGCGCGCACAATGCGCATCCAACGCTAATTTCTCCAGAGCATAGAGCTAGCAATACTATGTCATGGCATAATGCACACTACCCTTATACAGAAATAACTCTAGTTCCTGCCCATTTGACTGCGCGTTCCCAACTAAGAAAGAGGTGCGAATCAGGTAAATCAGGCCGCCCAACGCTAAATTTTTCAAACAACATAACATCGAAGTGGGAACGTGACAGTCACAATGTTTATTATTTTGCTGCTCCCGTAACCCGCGTAAGCCGCGCACGACTCCGCTGCAAGCGGTTGCGCCTGGAAGATTGGTAAAAACTGTCAACACAACAATCGGAAGTATTTCAAAATACGCTTTTATAAACAACGCGGCAGTGAAATGGGAAGGAACTAGAGTTATTGGCGATAAGGTAGTAGATCATGCATGAACACAAGTAATTTGCTAAGTCCTAGTATCTGAAGAAATAGCGTTGGATCGCGCATTGTGCGCTTTAATGATTCAAGTTGGGAAATCCATGACGTACGCTGCTGGTAAGCATAGAGTTGGCGAGCACGTGTAGGTGGTGCCACCTGTCGGCAGCATAAATGGTTGCCAGGTAAGAGTACGAGGTGACGTCAAGTTGTTGTTATCAGACAGCAGATATAATTAACGCGTGTATATATTATATGAAAGTCGACATTAGAAGTGAAGCTGTGAAGCTATATGCTTTGTGACAGACATGCCAAAGGTGTTAGTAAGTACTAGTAATATTGCATGTAGTGCGTAAGTTTTCTCGTAACACCACATTCATATTACCCTGATATTACTCTTCGTGTACTTCGGTTAAAATGCGATTCAAAAGTAGCTCGCATAAGCCCGTCCCATTCACTCGAAATATTCATTTTAATTCTGACAACGGTGATATGATAGCATTTGTATGCAGACAAGGTCCCGTTAGCGCAGTTGCGTTGCCATTAATCCGTTCACTGTCGTCCACGTATTGCAGATGTTATAAATAAATAATGTTGATGTGGATATCAACCACAGACGACGTCTGTGAAATACTGGTGCAGACTCTGTTCCTTACCATAACGTCCTATTGATCAAGCAGAAATTGTGAGATTGTTTACCCGGTGTGTCTAATCTTGTTCGCTACTGCGCGACCACTTATATGTATCGTATCGTGTCGTGTCCGTAATCTCTGTTCTATTTTATCGTTTAATATCTCGGTTAGCTTGCTCTACCGTGGTTTGACAATCATTCGTACTATTGTAAGGTACGTTGTATGCGTGCAAACGTACACGTATACATAGGACGAGTATGTCATCGTCGCTTTTCTGCATAGCGTGCACCGTGTGTAGATACTGTGTATGATATCCTGCTTGTCATTGCATTGATGTTGGGTTTCTAGGCCCATCACGTTTAACCGAAATGGCCACAACTAGTCCATCCGTGTTCAGATATACAGATACTTGTGATGTACTGGTGTGCGTGGTCAGAAACAAAGTGATTCAGAAATACTGCAAGGTGACTCTGTGTTTGATGCTCAAGTCATCGAATAGATTTCAGATTGAGAGCCAAGATTCATGTCAACCTGTAATGGAGGTGTAACTTTAGTCACAAGTGCAATGAATGTTTTAGGTTGATAAACGGCCAGACTGAGCAAAAGTGCAACGACTCATTATCGATATGGCGCATTTCATGTATTGATAATATTATTATCTCTCTAACCTGATCACTTGCCTGAGAACATATTAATGTTTCCGGATTTATATTCGAGCAGATGTGCACAAATATTTACACCTATACCAGGTGCCACAGCATGTATACATTGAGCGATGCTGATCAAAATTCCATGGTCTCATATTTGAGTAACAGTACAAGTAATATTGTACGTTGTTCGGCTAAGGTTTACGTAAATGTATGTGTGAGAGTTGACGTAATAAGGGCAGTTTCAGTATCAAAATGAAGTAAGCCAGTCTTTTCTTAGTTGGGAAAGTCACTAGCTGCTTCAGAACTATCCTGCAAGTTACAAACGTCGTGCTAAAAACCCCAAAACGCGGTTGTCCGTCTAGTTGTGACAAAGTACGAATTCTACTACATTCGTCCTGTACGCGCGTACGAATGCGCCCAACCAAGTATCTGTCACCGATGTAATATGGACTGCTATCGCTTTAGTTTTTTCGTGAGAAAACGTTTCTTTAGCAATAATTTTACATGCTTATGTTAGAAAGAGAACGAATCAGTATTGATACGGTATTACTTAATTTGCACCAGTGAGACCGAATGTATATGTGTCTGCGTGTGGGTGCGTGGCTGAGAGAGCGAGTGTGCGTGAAAGATGATATTTTATATGCTGTTGTAAATAGTGATCGTGTTAAATATTTCAAATAAATCCTTTATTTGCTGTAGATATTTGACACTGCATATGTGGCCAAATGTTATAATAAATCATGAAATCATCAAAGGAGAGTTCATTGCATTATTTCTATTGATAAATGTGTGAAATAACTGTTTATTCATATGTCGTAGTTCAGTATTAACACCATTATATACTAAATATTGTTTTCAGTCATTAGCATTGTTGTATATTAGGTTTCTCATACATTGTTATGAACTGTAAAATGTATCTAACAGATCAATCTAACAAACACACAAAAATATGAAGTCATATTATCAATCATCATACTGTGTAACATTTATTTAGATAAACAACATTACATACAAATTATTTTTGTACAATAATAATATAGAATATACAAAAACACGTGTATTCACAAAATCTACTCGAACAACGAGCCAACTATGGGGAATTTCTACTGACTATGATTTGCGTAGTATTAACTACTCGGCTGGCATTACAACATGCCACTTTTCTCAATCTTCAGGGGAATGGATATATGGGGGATATATCAGTCGGTGCTACAGCAGTTATGACGATTCTACACCTACAGCCAGTTACGATATGGTTGCTACCAGTTACGTTTGCTCCGTTTAGTGTAACCATAGATGTGTACAAATACACACGTGTTTGCATATATCTATGGTAGAATGCATTCCGTGTCCACCAAAGTACGAATAAGTTTGCAGGCGAGACCATGACTTTTCCGCGAATATACTTCGCGGTAATTAGAAGAAGTCAAACGCTGACACTTGTCAATTGACCTCGTCTATTATTGCTAGTTCATACACGAATATATACATTGAAATCTCTCACAACTAGTCGAGTTTTTGCAACAGTTTTGAGAAGATATTTGAGAACAAGGCACTTATTTTGGCACGTCTCTCTTTACAAATAAATAATTTGAGCAATGCATTAGGAACACTTTCACAAACAATTATATTCAACCTGCCCTAGCTGCACTAGTCATAACTGAGATTATAGTTAACAATGATTAAGATGATATCCAAGTTGATATCCATGTTGTGTTGCATAGCACGAACGCCTTGGTATTTTATTAGAATGTGTGGATTATATGGGTGGTCTTATACAATGCAGTAATGCTCTGACAACATACAACGCTAGATGGCGTGCTTGTTGAAATTACGTGACTATAATTTATTGTATGCGTTCATCTGTAGATTTACTGCCACATTCTTTTCTCCTGTATGTAAATTAAAAGTTACTAAGCCGCACTATCCGACAGTGTCACTGATGCAATGCCACGGGAAGAGATATTACAAAAGACAGCAAAATTGATTTAAACAGAAACTGGGGAAAAATATTTACACGGTAACGACACGATTCAACAGTTTGGCGTCAGTTTACTCCGGGGTAGTAATACGCACTCATTTTCTGATCAGAAATAAAAACCGACGGCACTCTAGAAATGCACCGCACCAACAACGATTAAAATCTGCTTGCTTCAAACCACAACAGATGCAGTAAGAACGTCACCACGCTAATGCTGCTGCTAGTATAGTAAATTCGTCAGACTGCGTGGACTTTCCTGGATAGGTGGCTCTACCCACGAAATGAACTCCATATTTAATTCGATGATGACAACAATTTCGTCATTTTTGCTCGCGCTGTAGGCTCAACACGTCACGCACCCGCCATGTTCGCGCCAACGGCAGCAAACCTCGGCATGCGTGTAGCCACCGCGTGGTTCTACTTCCCACAATCCCTTCAGTAGCTCACTTAGAACGTATCCCTAAAAAGCACCTCGAGCCCATCTAGGGGACGTAGTGAAGTTGGACTGTTCTATTTAGAATCATTCCTCTAGCCACACCCCAGGGGCGCGGGATCCCACGGAGCAAGCTTACTACTGCACGCACGTGGCACGCAAGTCACAGATGTCATAGCTACACACACTTGTGTGCCTATACGTATACACGCGTACGTCGCAGACATAGCCTCACGCACTTGTGTGCCTGTACGTGTACGTGCGTAGGTCGCAGGCATAGCCTCACGCAAGTGTGCCTGTACGTGTACGTGCGTAGGTCGCAGACATAGCCTCACGCACTTGTGTGCCTATACACGTACCTGCATAACTCACAGATGTAGCCTCACGCACTTGGTCATACCCTCGTCGACAGTCTGTTTGGATTGAGCGTCTCATCAACATAGTTCTCCGGCGGGAGGTAACCGCCGCCTCTCGGCACAGCGGCGTAGTTCCCGTAGTTTCTGTAGTCGACAGCAGGTGGCGCTGAGAACACGTATCCGGGCTGCGTCGGCAGGCTGTTGTTGCTAAGGCGATAGCTCGGCTGCCGAACGTAGTTCTGGCTGGAGCCGTAGTCGTGTATGTAGTCGTCGATGTGCAGAAATCCGTTGTTGTTCATCCGATTGTCAGGCTGCGTCGAATTGGGAGGAAAAAATATGTTAAACGCGATTTTCACTAAGCGTATTTTACAGTTGCACGATACTCTAAAGTAGCTATCCATCCACTACTGAGATATTTCGTGCATTTTCCTACCCGTGCGTATCGATTATCTACTAAATTATATCGAAAATTAATCACCTTTTTTCAGCGTTACAGATCCTTTGAGGATATAGTATGCTCCATAAACACAGAAAAACATGTAAGGTCAATGAGGTTAGGACGGACTGTTCAAAAACCGAACTCTCAATCTTCAACAACGTATAAAACCACGAGCGGTTTTGCGATCGACAACACGGTCGGGTTAAACTGATACATCGTTAATGAACCACGACGAATTTAAATTAATCGAAATCCATTCTACACAGAGCATCCTAACAATCGCTCCATCTCACCCCCTACCACACACACACACACAGACAACGGCACACGTTAGAAGATGTTGTCGTTCATTGAGGACTAGCAAACTTCTAGATGAAGGCATTATACGTATAGCTATATGTCGCTCATTAGAACATCGCTCAGCGAGGATCGCCATCACATCTGGATATTATATTACCTTATTCATATTATCATTATTATTATTATTATTTATTATTGATTATTGATTACCTTCTGTATGTATGCGGCGGGCTCGGCGTAGTCTCCCGATGCGCCGGACATGCGGTAGAGACTGTCTCGTCCGTCGATGGGCCACGTGTCACGCGCGCCGCACCCCGCACCGTTGCTACGCAGCGAGCCGGGCTTGTAGTCGGACAGAGCCACCATGTTGGATCGTCCGCGATTCTTCTCCACGCTGCCGTACGTCGACTCCGCCTCTGCAATGCGCGCGAGACGCGGATTAAATAACGCTAATTAGCTGTTTAACTATTTAACCTATCTTTACTTTTTTTACTCTACCCCTTTAATTATTTACCGATGTGGCAATCGACTCAGGCACGGTAACCTGACGAACTGATGACACGGCTCTGGAACGCTCGAGACGCTTGGAACGACATGTCGTGCGTGCCGAAAACTAATAAACTATTTAACTATTTAACATTTAACCATCCTACCGGGAGGAGGTTTTCTAATGGTGGCAATCTCGGTGAAACGATCGACTCGAGTACATTTCGATTTATGATTCGTGCCAACGGTAATGCCGAAACAAGCGTGTATGTGTCGGTATGTCACCGATCACGTGGGCCTGCCGCACGCCACAGTTTGTCAAAACATCAACCTGCTGTTTGCGTTACGCCGTATAAACATAGACGAGATCGATTTCAATCGAGATTTTCTCGAATCCGCAGCGTCCCGATAGCGAAAATTAACATTACGAGACGTGCGTGCTATAAAAAACTGCCACATAGCGTCGGCGATCGTTTACGACAGAATTGTTGTTTTTTCTTCCTACAGGGGGCAGCACTCACCGTCGTCTGGGTGGCGTCTGCGGTTGCACAGCACTATGGCGATGGCGACGAGCACGATCAGTATGAGGCCGCCGATGATGCTGCCGATGACGATAGGTAGCGACACTGCAAACACACGCGCACGTGTCACGGTGAGTTACTACGTTATAGTTCTGATGAATTACTACGTTATGGTTCCGATGAGTTACTACGGTAGTTATGGTGAGTTACTACGTTATAGTTGCGGTGATCAAGTTACTACCCGGGGTTACTGCGTTATGGTTCCGGTGAGTTACTACGTTATAGTTACGGTGAGTTACTACGGTAGTTATGGTGAGTTACAGTGCACTACCTTACACGCTCCAACCACGGCGGTAGCTAGAGGGGGTGGGGGGGAGTTCTCCCCCCCAGAAAAAAATAGATACGATACATGGTCAATAGCGGTAACCTTCCCAGAACAGACCACGCACGTCCTGGCTCAAACTGTTGAACTGTAGTCACGTTCTTAACACGTACGTTTCTAATCTCTGCCACAAGGTGGCACTGCATCCATCGACATACATTGTACCGCAGACAACAAGTACAAGTATTGGAACGGAAATTGCAATTCATGTGCGATAATAATGTTATGCGTATAATTACTACATAAATTCATTTTCGTGAATTTAAAAATAAATTTTTTGAATAATTTTTTGTGAATAAAATAAAACCATTTTCTTTATGAATTTTATTTCTATAAAAAAATTGATTTTTAATTATATGTATATAAATAAATTTAGGCGACTAAACCGCTAGACAAACTTCACACTCTACGTCTCGCGTTTCGTCGTCAGCGATCGGATGCTCACGTGTTTTCTCGACGATGATGATCTTCTCCGCTCTCCCGTAGCCGTTGTCGGCAGAGCAGTTGTAAGCGCCGAAATCCTCGCTGCGCATGTTTGACACGATGAGCCGGCTGATGTAGATGTTGGCGTGTTCGTCCGACAACGTGGTGAAGCGATCATCAGAGAGATCGACGGGTCGCCCGCCGTGCCACCACACCACTTGTTTTGGTACCGGCATGCCCTCTATACGGCATTCAACTAAAACACAAGGCGTTTTAGTGAGAGTCACATTTTGTGTGGAAATCGTGAAGAAAAATGTGTGAATTTACTGAGCGTTTATTTTGAAAAGAAAGGTGGAAACCCTCTCAAGGCCGTACGCAGCAGGGGGGCAGCAGGGGCAGTTGCCCCCCCCCCTAGAGATTTTCAGAGTATGCCTTTTAATGGGACAAATAGGGCAATAGAGGGCGTGGGGAGTACCTTTGCCCCCCTACAGAAAATTTCCTGCGTATTTGCCCCCCTACAGAAAATTTCCTGCATACGGCCTTGAACCCTCTTACCAATGATATTCATTTTACAGTTTGATCAATATTCTCTGAAATTATCTAGATGTATAAATATGTCATATGTGATTACCCCTCGCATTTGATCCTTCTGGAAACTTCTGAATGCCCTCACTGGTGATTGCAGGTGAACCTTTGAAGAAATACCCACAGATAAATACAGCAATCAAGTATCAAATACGCAAGTTCGCAGCATGCCAATTGATTTCTAACAAACAAAACAGCCTACACTGTAGAACACGTCAATCGAAATACATCACCATATACGATCATACGATCGTATATGATCATATACTTGCAGTTTTCTAAATTGAATTCCGATCAGTAAACAAATGTTATAATCAAAATGCTTGACTAATAAAAAAGTTAATACGGTTAATATTCACCTTAATATCCCCCCAACACATGCTATATTTCATTAAGATGCACGTCTACGAATTAGGCAAACATGGTTATTGCGCAGACGGACGCTAACCTTTGATGTAGACAACGACCTCGGCGTTGATGTCTGCAAAGTTTGGCACGGACGCGACACAGATGTACCTGCCTGCCGTGTGCTGACTCGCCTTGTGTATCGTCAGCGTGGGAGCACTGCTCAGAATCTCTGAATCTACAACAGAACCACGATATTCTGCACTGTGGTGTTGGTGTGTCCAACACTTCTCCTTGGAACTCCTTACTCTACTACTAACTCCTTACTCTACTACTAACTCCTTACTCGCGTTCTTTCAATACACTATGATATATTATATTAATAGCAGCATTGTTGTTTAATAACACGTTTTAATAAATTGTAATATACGTAATAATTTTTTAATAACAGATTTACCACGTTTGTGAGTGAGCGAGTGAGTGAGTGAGTGAGTGAGTGAGTGAGTGAGTGAGTGAGTGAGTCAGTGGGTGAGTGAATGAGTAAGTGATTGATTGAGTGACTGAGTGCGTAAGTGAATGAATGAGTGAGTGAGTGAGTGAGTGAGTGAGTGAGTGAGTGAGTGAGTGAGTGAGTGGATGGGTGGGAGAGTGAGTGAGTGGATGGGTGGGAGAGTGAGTGAGTGGATAGGTGGGTGGGTGAGTGAGTGAGTGAGTGATTGCACGAGTGAGGGAGGGAGGGAGGGAGTGAGTGAGTGAGTGAGTGGATGGATGGGAGAGTGAGCGAGTGGATGGGTGGGTGAGTGAGTGAGTGAGTGAGTGTGCGAGTGAGTGAATGAGTGAGTGAATGAGTGAGTCAGTGAGCGAGTGTGCGAGTGCGTGTGTGGGAGCATACCAGAGCCATTTCTATGCCAGATAATGGCAGGGCGTGGATTTCCATCTGCCTCACAGTGCAGGGTTGCATCGTGGCCCAAGTCCACTGCAACACTTGCCGGTGGGTTCCTGAACTTTGGTCCATCTATAATGATATCAGGCATTTGTCAGTAGTTTGTAACGCACAATGCTCACCCCCTGTACAGTGGGGCTGGTAACCATGAAGAAGTTCAGTTAAGATGCCCTGAGACTATACGACATTGCTTCAGAAGGTCTAAGAGGAAAGGTTATGGTTAGGACTAATGTTAAGACGAATTTTGTGTCTGACAATGTGCTCCTGACAGACACACGTGCACCACGTGACAGGCACGTGGGACTGATTGCTAATTAAGCATATGCTACGGCAACCAGCTTGTATTGAGTGAAAATTGTTGCCCTTACTACAGGGAATCTGACATTACCAACAAGCCTAGTGAACAATCATTGACCTCGCTCTGTACGTGCTGTCTAATTGATTAGGGGGAATAGGTGGTTAGGTAAAAAACCAAGGTTAACTTGCAAAGGATAAAGCGATAAGTAATAGCTCAACAATTCAATTCAATTCAATTCAATTTAATTTATTTAATTCAGAAACAAGCTGTCGTAGTTTCGTACTACGGATACGCAATTAGATAAAGAACTCGTAGAGTATGTGACAAGTATGTTTTTTCCAGCAGAACCACACGTGCATCCCTGTCCGACCAGTGCTGCCATCTATCGTGATATATGACATAACTATAACAAACTATGACACAAGCACAACAGATATTACTGCACTCACATATCATCTCGATGACGTGTGACGCGGTGGACATCCCGACCACGTTCCTCGCCTCACAGCGTATCTTGTCGTTGTGATAGCCTCTGCCGATATTATATATCTGAGAAAAAATGGCGATAAGCGTTAATGTTGCACTGAAGCCTGACGTTTTTATGTGATAGCATGCATCAATGATGTTTCAATCAAAAACATGGCTACAGAGGAAGAGACCAGTGCTCTCATCGTGTGATCCTTCCCCTGCTTACTGACAGTTTCAGGTGAATGCATTGATGTCTCAAACAAAAATATGGCTACAGAGGAAGAGACACCAACACCTTAATCTTGTAACCCTTTCCCCTTCTCACTGACAGTTTTAAACGATAGCACTGATGCCACAATCAGAACATGGCTACAGAGTGAAACCCCAGCACCTTAATTTTGTAACCCTCCTCCTCCTTACTGACTGACAGTTTCAGGTGAACGCAATGACGTCTCAAACAAAAACATGGCTACAGAGGAAGACATCTGTATACCTTCATCTTGCGACCTTTCTCCTCTTCAATGAGCAGCTCGTTGCGATACCAGCGATATTCGATGCCGTTAGGGTTGGCGGTGGCCTGACAGTGCACCACCACGTTATCATACTCCCTCACCGAGTACGGAACCACCGTCATACGCAGCGCTGGCGCATCTGAAACAGCAGACCCATGGAATGAGCGCGCGTACTAACTTTTGCCGGACCTATGTGTACGTGATGCGCAAAACTTACGAGCCACGAAAACATGTCAGTTGTGTCCTGGTTATGAAAATGACGAGGTGCGGGTTAAGACGCTCAGTTAGGCACAGAAACGTCACATCCTTTGCAAGATTTAGAGAAATTATAATCATGACTATGATGATCGATTTTTTTTTTTTTCAGGCGAGTGATTATGTACGGAGAGTGACACATTACCGAATGATGTACAGTTATTATGTTGGTGTTGTAAAATATTGGTGATGAAGTGAGACACCAGTACAGGACAAACCAAATAACAAGGCCTTTTGAATCTAACAAGAGTGGGTAAATGACCAATTAAAAATAACCCTCTCAGTTATTTCAGGTTACGTCTGTTCTCACGAATCGTCAAGGTCACATTTGAATTCCAACAAATTAAAAAAAAAAAAACTAACAAAAAGAATAAAACAAATGCTCGTGTTATAATGACGTAAGATGTGCAGTAGGACTTACATAGGACATCCATCTGCACCTGCACACTGCGGGGTGCAGTCAGTGCAGGATGGTGCATCAGACACGTGAAAGCCTTGCCAGCGTACTCGCGGGTTGGCGTGATGTTGATCCACTGCACAGCATTCATCTTCTTACTGCGCGAGAGAGACGCAAGATGGCTTCACGTCAGACACAAATATAAAAATGCCGTGTGTGTGTGCGTGCGTGCGTACGTGTGCGTGCGTGCGTGCGTGCGTGCGTACGTGTGCGTGCGTGCGTGCGTGCGTGTGTGTGTGTGTATGCGCGCGCATGCGTGCGGGCGGGAGTGCGTACGCGTGTGTGCGTGCATGCATGCGTACACATGCATGTGTAATTAGATATACATAAAGGATTTTGTGACATTTATATGTACATATTCATATACATATCCAGCATGCGTGTGTGCATCAAAGACGCCTCATAACGGGTAATAAAGCAGCGATAACTTCTCGCAGTGAATCTCTCTCACCTGCCAGGAATGTCCTCAGCGATGTAAGTGCTGTTAACGTCGGGCGGGAGCACCGCTGTGGTCGTGCCAGGCTAGCGTTGCTGCCGGCTTGCCACCGTCCGCCCTGCACGTCAGGTTAAACGGAACGTCCGCCGTCACCTGTATCTTGGAGCCCTCAGCAATCTCCGGATTGTTGGGCGCAACTGGCGAAACGTAATGTATGATAATAGTATTACTATGTTTAAAACATAATGAATTTTACTGGAAAACTCCAAAGAAAAGAAAGGTAAAGAAAAGAAAAGGATAGAAAAGAAAAAAAGAGAAGAAACGAGGAAGACATAATGTATATATATATATAATATAATATATATATATATATATGTATACTGTCCACTTGCAAGGGTTTCCCATGTTTTTCATTCAGCATTTTAGAATTTCCTCCCGCAACGACAAAATGAAGTCACTATTTATCGCATTTCTGGCACAAAAAACGTTCAGGGATCGGCAGAGCCGGAATGCGTCAAACACTTGAAATACTTCTCACGACGTGCTTCGCTGTTTACGCATACCACGTGACGAAAGCAGCTGACTACAGCAGAACTCATGGCAGGGCGCCATCAAAACGAACATCCATTAATTACACAAAGTTGTTCATCACAGAACCAACCACGGCACCATACTCACAATCCTCTACTCATGCAGTGTGAGGGGGGTCCTGTAGTGGGAGG
>NW_014577857.1:71917-73786 GCF_000485595.1 Priapulus caudatus
GGGAGAGGGAAGAGAATGCTTACTGCTCCACCGTGACACCTACCCAATGTCGCAAATGTCTGCTCATGGAGTGTAATAAGGGAGTGCCCGTAGTGGGAGTGAGGAGTGAGGGAAGCGCATACCGCATCCTGACACTCACCTAACACGTTGAGCTTGGCGTTATTTGAAAGCACGGCAGGCATGGAAGGAGTAGCTCCTATTTGGCACTGATAGATGGCGTCGTCTCCCAGTTCTACGTTCATCACCTGCAGGTTGTACTCGCCTAGAATGCGCATGCGCGAGAGAGCCGAAAAAACAAATTATGAACACGGACACACGATATCGGTGACTCACAAGGGGGAGCCGGAAACGGGAAGAAGGGATCTGGGAGGCAGACGGATGTTAAATCACGGACGCACGACGTAACACGATTAGAATTTAGCAGAATTTATACATTTATTTATTTTTTTCTCATCGAAGCGGCATATCGCGACATCCAGGACGGCAAGGGTATTAACCCCTTACCCCCGGAACGCGGCCACTGACAGCTCTGAAAAGCTGCGTGGCTGCACTGGCCAACTAGATGGTATACAATGAACTGCACTGACACTGACAAGACTATGCTAGAATATCATCAATGTAATCGTTAAACAAAAGGCCGTTGAACTCAACTCTCGTTCGTTACTCAAAAAAAATCGACGTCACCGGATGAATAATTATTGCGACGCAGCGACGGAAGCCGAACGTACCGGCGGATTCGTTTCCGACGAGCGAGTAACGAGGGAAGTAGGGCAGCTTTCTGTCATTGCCTAGCCCGAACTCGTCCTTTGTCCACTGAACGACGCCTATAGCGCCCTCTACGACGCACGGAAGGATGACAGTGTGGTCCTTGATGATGTTGACATCCTGCGGCTCGACAAGGAAACGTTGCATGGCGGCACCTAATGCAAGAAAGATACACGACAACAATGAGACGCAATTCGCGACAACATTGAGACGCAATTCGCGACAACATTGAGACGCAATTCGCGACAACATCGAGACGCAATTCGCGACAACATTGAGACGCAATTCGCGACAACATTGAGACGCAATTCGCGACAACAATGAGATTCAACATTGAGTACGACGACAACATTAAACATGTTCACCGTACCAGGGTAGGGAGGGGGGTGTAGATGGAATCTTACATTTCATCGTAATGTACGAGAAACTTAATGCATAACAATGCTAATGCTCATGATTGCAAACAATATTTAGTATATGATGGTGTTAATATTAAACGGCCATATAGAGAGTCGTAGCTAACGCATTTTGCCTAAGGGTAGCTTGTTTTCTTGGTAGCTGACTGTGGACAGTCCGTCACTGGCCATGTAATAGTATCTACATTAGTCATCTCTGGGGGGTGGGGCTACTTTCCCTTTGTCGCTCCCTATTCCCGCTAACCACCATGGCTTTTCATAAAGCCACATTAAAAATGAATCGATCCCATATTATTTACACGAACAATAAATTGAAAATTGGGGATGGGGGTCGGGGAAAACGACGAACCATCAATGAAAATAAGATTTCTAGAAAATGAATAGGAAATAGTTTTCTTCTAATGACAAACAGGCGGATGCTGTTAATCAGGCTTATTTGAATCTCTGGCAGTAAAATATATGGAAGATACGGCAGAGTAACCTAGCTGTGGTAAGCGCTCCAGCAGAGTACTATCAATAGTTGCATGACATACATTTTGTTCATAACATTTTTGGACAAGTGGGGTCACACACACGCGCACGCACACACGCAGGCATACGCACACGCACGCACACACCCACGCACGCACACACTCAAGCACGAACACATGCGGTCACACACACGCGCACGCACACACGCAGGCATACG
>NW_014577857.1:74283-81082 GCF_000485595.1 Priapulus caudatus
ATATGTATATATATATATTCCTGATGACAGTGACTGCAATCGTTAATTCTGCCCATTACGGAATTGCCTTTTATGGGGCCATGCTTTTGTGGGGCGTGGACAGCCTTAGAAAATAGTCTCGTATTAAACTCATCGACCGGGGGTTAATTCCATCGTTAACCGTTAACATGCTCGTAACCGAGCAAACTGCGAACGTAAAACTTACCACCCCGAAATCATCGACCGCGGTTTTTTGATGACCCGGTCACCGGGTGTGTAAATCCATCGGATCCACGGCCGGCATCTCTCTACCCACTCCGTAAACCGCCAACACAACATGGTCTCTATTTATGCACGCGTACGCCGTTAAGTTCCATAAACCGCGTCTTACGTAAGCAGCAGCGCAGCCGGTGCTATAGTGGTGCCGTCTTCAAGTGAAACCGAGCGCCGGTAAATAGGGCAAACCAGCAGTATACGTCACGGGACCACAAACTACAGTTGTAGAACGCGGGGAATTGCGCAAGCCGCTGCTGCTACGGCCGCGTGTGGAGGAGGCAGACAACAGTATAGCCACAGACCACGTGTAGCCTTCGACTGCACGATTTCATCTCTAGAAAATACTCCTTTCTTAACTTATAATTTGTGGTAATATTCGGCACTAAAACGCACTAATTTGCATTATAAACGTAAGGTAGATGCCCCTATAGACGTATGAAATATAAGATTGGTATTGTCGAGAAATTTGCACCAAGCTGTCAGTCTAGTGACGTAGCTATGGCGACCACCAACAACTACAGTTGTAGAACGCGCGCGGGGGACAAAATTTTTTTTCCCACTTGAGTTCCGGACCTCAGCCAATCAGCGCACTCCATTCACTCGACTTCCTCGAAGCAACAATGTAAAATGAACACCTCCTATCCCTATCCCTAACCCTAACCCTAACCCTAACCCTAACCCTAACACATACCCGAACCCTAACACTAACTATAATCCAACCCTATATATAAGAACCATTTATTACAAAACATTATCTATGGTGGGTCCGGAACTCAAGTGGGAAAACAAATTTCGCGCGCGGGGGAAGGGGGCGTAAGATATAACACACACAGACGATGATGATATCAGGAGCGCATAATGACAAATACTTGTCATAAATATTTGTCATTATACGCTCCTGATGATATGTAATTATGATAAACACTGGAAGACAACGCTCGCTCATTCAGCGCTCAACTTTTACGTTTACACTGCCGACTTTCGGTCGATTAGTTGAAAAATTGATCAACTCGTCAAGTTTTCAGCAAAAGGTTGATAGTGTAAACCCAGCTTAAGATGTAACAGGCAGACGATGACAATACACACTGGAAGACAACACGCACTCATTATAATTACCTCCGCCAGGGGCTTGGTGGAGGTTATGTTTTCACCGGCGTGTCTTTGAGTGTTGGTTTGTGGGTTTGTGTGTTACCATGCACGTTTCGGTTCACTTCCGCTAGGTGCGCTGGCTGTAGACTTACAAACACGCAACCACAGGCCAAGGGGCAACCACAGTCCTCCCCACCTGCACGCTCGCACTAATCCGGATCCAATTAATTATTTAATTAATTAATTAATTAATTTTTCCACTTAATTAATTAATTAATTAATACAAAATTTCACAGTGAGAGAATTGAGCTGCCTTGGCGGAGGTCTGCGCTCTCCGAGTGCTCTAGTATATATATATAATACTTGCAATAGTTGGCCGAGCCAGGCAGTTCGTATACTGTACGACATAGAATTTCACCCGATGAAAAGCGAGTAAACTTTCTCCCCAAGTCAATAATTTAACCATTTGTAAGAGACGGTCAAAAGGAAAAACCAGCATGGTGTTTTCCTGGCGTTTTAAACCAATGACGCAAGTTTGGTAAAGATGTTTATAAATTAATTAAAGAAATCACGAATTAACATATTT
Organism: Priapulus caudatus; assembly: GCF_000485595.1. Classification (NCBI taxonomy): domain Eukaryota; kingdom Metazoa; phylum Priapulida; class Priapulimorpha; order Priapulimorphida; family Priapulidae; genus Priapulus; species Priapulus caudatus. The sequence continues at coordinate 76,214 of NW_014577857.1, forward strand.
CATCTGTGTTAAACTATGAACTCAGCGGGGAGCTATTACTGCATATGAATCACATTGAATGTGAGGATAATTAGCGCTAATATAAGAGATCGGTCTGCATTCCCACACAGCCTTCCAGGAAACAGACTTTAAAAACTATGCCACGAAAACATATCGATCGCGTCACACTGACTTCGACCGCATGTTGTACCAATCTCCATCCATCTGCGTCCGTTTCCGCTGCCGCCCCCGCAAGCCTCCATGCTTCCCCCGAAGTTCAGACTTAATAAACGTCGCGAGTTAAAGAGTTAGAGAAGCCGTAAGCAGTAGCGGCATGTCAGCGTAAGCTCGTACAGTTAACACTTTGTATCCTGCGCGAACCACACAGATGCTTGGGAGCCACGAGCTAATGGAGGTGTTGAAGCACATGTAACAGACGGTTCTTATTCGATCGAGTGGTGAGCGTATTATGTAGAACACAGACACGCCATGTTTCCCTTTACATCGTGACATGGTCCGGCGATTGGCAGCCGAGACGTTTTATAAACTTGGTCGGCGGATCTTTTTAATACGGAGCCGCATTTTCCCGCAATGTTGTAGTTTAATAATTGACGAATATTAGCTCAAAATAACGGAACAGAATCCGATTAATAAAAAAAACAATATCTTCGGCGAGTTTGTTAAAGTGAAGATATTGTTGCGTGGGCGTGCGTGTCTTTGTTGGTGTTTACAATATCGTATGTGAAGGTTTAATCGTTTCTGATGCTCAACATTGATCTACAATGTATATATTTTCGTATCTCTATCATCGAAACACCATTACGTTGTTAGAATTGTTACGCGCCAACGACGGAGACCCACATTTTATTGTACATACGCACGTACACGTACGCACGCACGCAGCGGATGCACGCAAGCATTGGGCACACGCAAACGCACACAGCGAGGAGCGAGGAGAGGCTTTGGCAATTTGGCTCGGCAGGGGCGTGTACAGGGATTTGTACCAGGGGTGGGTCTAAACCGTAATCGCCAGAAGGTGTGCGAGCACGCGATAGGGAGGCTGGTGGCCCTCACCCGAAAATTTTTAAAGATTCAGACCCCCAGCCTCAGCGTTTTCTGGCCCGACAAGGGGCGAGTCCGGACCTCGCCGTCCGAGCCCGCTGGTTACACGACTACGCTGCTTCGGGCGGCGAAAGCGCACGCAAGACAGACGAGGCAAGCGCCACGCATCACGCACACCACAGAGGCGGGGGAGGCGGTCGGAGGGTGTTCAGCTGTTCAATCCCCGGCACAGATGGAGCTTTTGCAATTATTACACTAAAAATGGAGGTGAACATATAGTCGATCTGGCAACGGTTCAAACGCTTGATTATTTTTTTGCTTCGGGTGCGAGCAACGGCGAGCCGGGGCGAGCTACGACGCCGACCCCGGCAACCCCCCCTGCTACGGCCTGGGGTAACAAGACCCTCTCAGCGTTCAAGTAGAGTTGGTCAGTGCTAGCTCTGTTAGTGGAGCCATTCGTTCCGTTACAGGTGTGAGCGAAGGGGCTAGCACTGTAGTCAAGAGTTAGTCAAGTGTCTGTTTGTACGTATCGCGTGGTGGCGATCACTAGCAGGCCATTCACGCAGCCTGCGCAACTTTTCTACCCTCACACCCAAAGCGTCCACATACCCTGATCCACCTAATCAAGATGCGTTCCGCATTTTTGCCCAATTCCGTACGGTATCACAAGTATGAGGAACACTGACTGATGGGGCATTATGTGTCTGATATCATGAGCACTTGTCACTATGGCCAACCGGTGAACACTGACGCTCACCTACTTGCACTAAATGCTAGCCACACACCGGTAACACACACGAGTATTATCCTACTAGCATCTGATACATGTCAAGAAACGCACAACATGCAGTATCTTCATGCGACTGCTAACACGAATCTCGCTCAGAGAAAATGGTGTACCGCGCCAAGTGTCGACGCAGAACAGCATTCAGAACTATGAAACATACTTATATGTGCGCATATGGTCTCAGATAGATACGGGATCTTTATTCAACAACGAGAGCTACCAGAACCACGGCATTACATCTGTTGCCTACACTGCAACACCTCCGGTCACAAAGTCCACCAACCGCGGAATGCATAGAAACTCTTTGATTGAACTTGGTATATCTTTCTGAGTTCTGAATACTCACACTTCCTGTGACGGCTCTCTAGCCTATATCTCTTACTATCTGGTCAATCACTTGTATCCATAATCTATTTACTATTTCACATTAGTATCTGATATTTATATACTCATCTTACGACTACGATATCTTCATCGAGTCGAGCTAATAATGACAATTCTTCTCATTATTTACCCTCGGCTGAATCTATAATCTATCATCTTACTCTATCTCTATGCAGCGAGAGTCAAGATTGTAAATAGTGCGCATTCCTTGTCGGCTCTACTAATTAATTGTGATGCTGCCAGCGTGAAGAATAAGGATATCACAATCTGATCTTCATACACATCGTGCAATAATTACACCGCCATCTCCTTGCGCAATATGGGAGCTATCTGCTATCAATCGCAGTATCCAGTTCTGATTACTTAAAAATACAGCAACATCCAATCAATGCAATATGTATTCAAGACATAGGCTTACATATTACGAAACATCTCTCTCTCGACTCTTCAGGATCTGTGGATTTTTACTCAATAATCATCAAATTCTATGACATTAGCTGCGCTCATCACTCACACTCACTAATATCACTCAGCGCGACTTAAGAGCACGGCTGGGCTGATTGAGGAACAACTCACAAAGTCACTCATTTCATAATTTATATCATTACACACGTGATATAATTATCTCTCAACAACAATTGGGTGAGGGTGGGGACGAATCTAAATTCATACTTCATAGTGTCAGGGTGCGTCCGAAATTAACGCGAGTCTGTAGTCACATACTCCGGATTCTACTTGTCGGACTCCCGATTTTGACAGCTACCAGGATCGTGTCTTGCACGCTGCCGCTGCGCAGGAATTCTGGCTATATCCTAGACTCTAGTCGTCGTCTCTCCGCAAGAGCACTCGTCGCCTCTTCCCTCGGAGCGCGCGGAATTATCTGTCCGTCATTCGTTTCTGTTTTCATATGCACAGACTATTCCCCGCAAGACAATGTCTGCAGATTGTGCACCGCAAATGTCCCTTTTTGTAACTCTTTGAGTTTTTAACCTTAGACTGCGGACTCCCTCATTTGCTGTGGACTCCCCTTTTTGAGAGTAGGCGAGTCAGTTGGACTCGTTTGTTCTAAAAGTTCATTTCTACCCTCTGTGTGTGCTGATCAATTTTTAAGCATAAATACAACTACGAAGATGTTAGAGACTTGTTTTACGCAGTTACTGGGACGGACACGTCTACTGCCTACGAGTAGGCCCTACGAAGGGGTCGTTGTCGTATTTATGGGTATGTACAAATATTAGCAGAGGTAACTATCTGATATGGTTAGGCGTTGAGGCTGTTACGGGACATTCCTCGCGCTCAACACTGTCGCGGCGAGTGACTACATTTAGTACAACGATCCCTTCAGTCAGCATGATATCGTGCACAACAACTATTATCAAAAATTCTAAGGCCATAATTTAATCTTAAATTTCATTCATTTCCTTACATGTGATCAAGTTATTCGTGGTTATGCTTGATGAAAGTCCACCTAAGGTGATCACGCGTAGCCTCCTCAGGCATCAAAAACGCATTACAGATAGACTATACCCGCTCCCTTGTTTTCAGGTCCAGTGCCAGCTGAACTACAATCTCTGCATGCAACGAGGATTTCGGCCTTACAGCTCGTGGATCTGTTAGACAGCAGTAAGTAAAGATAAGTATTCATCTTTAATTAGCTCTCGCATGTGACCTCAACCCCACGACAGTTTGCTGAGAGGTCTATTGTGCCCACCGGTACTGCTGGAACACTATACCGACCGTATCCCTGGTACTTATCTTCATAATTCGTCCGGATCTGTACTCGCCTCTACTCCATAACGAGTCTAGGTCGCCTACGCCTACTCGCGCTGAACCCTATACCGATCATACTATCCTCACCCTCAAGGGTGACGTTCTGGTACAGCTCGCGCGCAGGCGCTCTCATCTCCTTGTCTCCTCGCTCTCTCATCTCCTCGCGGAGCCGCTCTCCCAGGGTACGTTCCGGCAGTACCTCGGGGGGACATAGCCCCCTACAGCGCACTTTGTGGTGCAAGTTCTTCGGCCAATGTACTACAGAAGCCAGCAGTGACACTGTCACTCAAGAGAATTTCTAATCTCTTGCGCGGATTGCGCACTAGATAGGGGAGATCAGTTGAAGACGAGAGGCGGCGTGCATGCCCATTATTAGCAGCAATGTTGCTTCGTTGTTTAGTGTGTATGACAAAACCTAAGTCGTGATCTGCTGTTTGATAACAATGTACACGCATAGCCAAAGATTGGTATCAATGGTTATGCACATTTAAATGCGTACATTCTCTCGGCTGGATGTATCATTGTATGAAATTTGGAGGTTTATTTAAAATAGTAGTTTCATATCTTTTTCTTAATTTTAGGCTTCATAGAGGTAGCCATATATACAGGGCCACACAACATCACTCCAGTTCTAAGCTAGTGCACCATGGAAATAGTGTGACAAAATATTGATGTAACATTGTAAATGCTATTTTTTTAGTAAAAATCATCAAAATTATATACAACATTGAGATGTCTATAAGATGACGCATAGTGATGACGAATTCAAGCATATGAGAAAGGTAACCATGTCTTTAAAAAGCCGATGAAACTGCAATGAATTGAAGCATACGAACATATAAGTCTAATAGACAAACTAACTAGCATTCTCAGCAATTTTCCCCATG
>NW_014577857.1:81092-82775 GCF_000485595.1 Priapulus caudatus
TCGCTCTCTCTCGTGCGCGCTCTCTCTCTCGCGCTCTCTCTCTCTCTCTCTCTCTCTCTCTCTCTCTCTCTCGCTCGCTCGCGCGCGCGCTCTCTATCTCTCGCTCTCTCTCGCTCTCGGAGGTCGCTTACACCGACGCGCACTCCAACCCAGCTTTTGTTGCTAATGCGCCGCTCTTCCGGAAGAGAGGCGAGGAGGTAACACGAGGAAGCGAGATGCCACTTTCACCGACCCCGCGCACACTCGCCTGCCCATCTCTCCTGCCTCTCCCCCCCCCACCATCACCATCACATGAGGAGGTCACTCTCCTTGCTGTACGTTGCCTTGCTATCGGTAGGGTAATGCACCTCCCCGTGGACTGACCACGGACTAATTTTAGTGTTTTGGCCGCAGCGTCCCGCGGAGCTAGCGGCAGCTTCCGCTAAACAGAAGCAAGTGTATAAAGCTTGCGTTTCATCGATGCTTCTCTCTGTACATATACATATACATATACATATACTGTATACATATACATATACATATACATATACATATACTGTATACATATACATATACATATACATATACATATACATATACATATACATATACATATACATATACATATACATATACATATACATATACATATACATATACATATACATATACATATACATATACATATACATATACATATACATATACCACGATCATGCTGTGCGTTACAGTACTAGCTGCTTTATATATACATAAGGTGACTGGGCGGGAGAAGAAGGGAACTTCCAAGTGTCTCGGGTAAAAATGTGTCATTCTCACGTTCCCGATTGAATAACAAAGCAATTTCCAATAATCTTGTGGTTCCCGATTTCTGGACAACCAAACAGGATCAAATCCCGCATCCCGAAAATGACTGTTCTTCCCATCTAAACTCGTAATGCACCGGTTATACTTGTATATTGTACTACCTGCTATTTGTAAACCACAGGGAATTAACCACCAAACCAGCAAGATCATTCCTATGAAGGCTGCAATACCTAAACGCTTCCACGCGCGCAGCTTGTCTCATTCCGTACACGTTCATCACCCTTTACCATCATACGTGCAGTGTACAAACTCTAGACCTAGCTAAGTATTCGAGTAAATATTCGCCTAGGTAAACGATTTCGAGTAGATAAATATTTGAGTAGGTAAGCAATTTCGAGAAAATATATATTCGAGCAAATGTGAGGGAACGACAGTGACCGGCTTATTGTGTCCGTTAGACGCAGGAAATGTCCTACATCTTGAATTTAAAATGATTTACTTTTCTTCGACCTGTAGCAACCCTGTTGACAATGTCACCTTGGCCAAGGTCTCCCGCCATCTCTCGTCCCGCTCACAGCGCCATCTTGTGACCGTGGCTGCTCTACACCTACGACTGGCGGCGGCTACGCGCGGCGCCGTAAGTGGAACCACGTGACCATCCCGACGCCGCCGCCGCCATATCAACAAACAGCGGGCAGCAGCCGATCGCTTCTGTGGGCTGCAGCCGATTCTGGGGCTAATCGTGAGAAAAAACCTATCGGACGTCGTCGTCGGAGTACGTCCAGTATGTAGAGGCGGTGGGCTTGTTGTTAGAGCAGGGCTCGGCCGGCTATCTAATGGGTTATTACAGAGCGGTTAGGATCGCGGCGCCGGTAATATAAGGCATAATATCAATCA
>NW_014577857.1:83925-85107 GCF_000485595.1 Priapulus caudatus
TCTCTCTCTCTCTCTCTCTCTCTCTCTCTCTCTCCCCTCTCTCTCTCCCCCTCTCTCTCGCTTTCCCTCTTTCTTTCTCCCTACCTCTTTCTCTCGGTCTCTCTCGCTTTCCCTCTTTCTTTCTCGCTCTCCCTCCTCTCTCTTCCCCTCTCTCTTTCTTTCTCTTCTTTCTCTCTCTCGCTCTCTATCTTTCTCTCTCTCTCCCGCTCTCGCTTTCTCTCCCACCTCTCTCTGTCCCCCCTCTCTCTCTCTAGCTCTCACCATCTATTTCTTTCCCTCTCTATCCCCCTTTCTCTCTCTCCCTTTCTGTCTCGGGTTAACACCTCTCTTCTCTTCTCTCGCTCCCGCCCTATCTCTCTCTCTCTCTCTCTCTCCTCTCTCTCTCCCCTTCTCTTTATCTCTATGGAGCGCGTCTCCTCCTCCTTCCTTTGAGCAACAAGCATCTGCTGCTCTCTGAGTGCTGACGCGAAGGAAATATGCGCGACTGAGAACGCATCCCCTCCCCCCACCCTCAGTCACGGAGCAAAAAACGACAGACGACAGTTACCGAAATAGCTCCGTCGCCAACCCCCCTCCGTCCATCGTTCTCCGTCTACGAAGTCATTATAGTAGTTTACTCAGCGGAAACGTTTTCGACGTCGATTTTAATAGAAATCTGAAATCCGATCTCGGAGTAAGATCAACGGATGAGGGGATGATGCTGACAGATTAAACCGCCATGCATGCATGCAGATTAAAAGTGCATTCCTCCAAGGAAAAACTGTCGTAAATGTTCGTAGATACACCGACAGTTCTTGGTTGCAACGTGTGAATGTCTTAAAGGCATATTAGGGTATTGCTTAAATGATGCAATTTTGCATCACTTTTTTATTATTATTTGTGACGTAAGAGCAGCCGTCGTTATGAATGAATGCTTAACAACTGAAATGTTCGTTCAAAGCTGATTGAGATCGCGATTGTGATTGAGATTGTGATTGAGATTGTGATTGAGATTGTGATTGAGATTGTGATTGAGATTGTGATTGAGATTGTGATTGAGAGTATGGTTCGGCTTGTTGTCCGATCCAGCCCTCCACCCTCTCCTCCGTAAATTGTCCGGATAGATGTGCAGGCTTACTGAGCAAAGAAAACATACACGCACACACACACACACACGCACGCACGCACACACACACGCACGCA
>NW_014577857.1:85846-94899 GCF_000485595.1 Priapulus caudatus
CAAAAACGGTGATAATTCATCGATGAAAAAGAAGCTATTGATGAGAAATTGAGACGTACGGTAACAACATCCGCTACCGAACCCACCATGAACACCTGCAAGTGTTGCTTATAAATAATGCTTATAAAATATGCATAGCAAATTCTAACAAACAACAGGCCCCGGGTGTTATATATGGTTGTTATATATATACACACGCACGTACACGAGCGAGTACACGTAATGTACTAGACTAGGGACATGAGCGAGAGATTCTGTATAAGATCTAGAGTTGATGAGTGTAGTAGACGTTCCAAAGCAAAAACTCAAGTGAGATGAAAGCATCCCAGATGCGGACCATGGGCTGGCTGTGTCTGCTAATAATATTCACTAGCTAATCATTCTATACTATAAAAAAATTGTGCAGTCACTAACGCGAGTACGAATATTGCAAATCGCGTTGCGCTACTCGAAATATAACTTGTAAGTATGGTGTAATGCTACGCCTAGGAAATGCTAGGCCGTTGAAGCGTGAAACTGCGAGTAATGACGTCACGGTGGGAAAAAAAATTTCTCACTTAAGTTCCGGACCACAGCCAATCAGCGCACTCCATTCACTCGACTTCCTCGAAGCAACAATGTAAAATGAATACCACCTAACACTAACCCTAACCTAGAGTCCCTATATACAGAGTCTCTGTATATAGGGACTCTACCCTAACCCTAACCCTAACCCTAACCCAACATGTAACCGAACCCTAACATGTAACCGAACCCTAACACTAACTATAATCCAACCATATATATAAGAACCATTTATTACAAAACACTATCTATGGTGGGTCCGGAACTCAAGTGGGGAAAAAAATTTCGCGTCCCGGTGTGACTCGACAGTAAGAAATCTACGGAACGTCAACACTTCAATGGCTTATGGCGTATGGCTTCAAAAGCTATGGAGTTACAATTCTGCTTAAGCGTATAACCTCCATGTTCTGGCCTGTACATACAGCAAACAGCAGCCAAACATTGCTAAACACGCCGGAACACGCCGTATACCTTAATGTTAGGTGAACGTATATACACAGACTTATAAAAAATACCTATTCGGTAGCATATTTATACTGGATGAAGCTTTGCTTCATTGCATAAGGGGCTAATAACGACAAATTTGTCACTATTAACCCCTGATTACACGTTACTAGATGATAATTAGTGCTTGTGTTAGTTTGAAGCATAATGCGCATGGGTATTCTCGCGCCTTCTCATTTACTGGGTGTATATATAGAGTCAGTAAATGTCCGCTCAAGCCTAACAACCAATGCGACATACACTTGTTCTCATTTTCAAAAATCGTGTTGAAGCGAGTTTTTCAGATTCGGCAACAAATGAACATCTAGGAATTCAGCTTGCAACCCCCCCCCCCCATATACTATCGAATCGTATATCAATCGTAAAACGTAAATCGTATAGGAGGAGCCCCCCAGTAACTTGGACTATGACAAAGTTGGTGCGACAAACTATCCAAACTCGTGAATCTAGACTAGAACTCACCTATCTGGATGTCTATGAGGAAGAACAGCAGTAGGACAATGGACCAGAACGGTTCCTTGTCTGTAACACGCCCTCCCGTGATCAACATTGTCTATATATTCCGTACCGATGCTTAACCTGCAAAATAACGAATCGAAATTATGAGCTTAAAATACAGTTCATCTCAATATAAATCAAAATTACGAATGTATAAAAGATAATAATTAATATAATATGCGAGCATGAAGTACTATGGAACTCCTAGCGCGGCAAGTTATGAAAAATCCATTCCTGGACAATTCATCATGGATGATTCGTCCAGGACAACTCAGCATTTGTAATTAATTAATTAATTAGGAAACCCGATCCTTAATACTTCCCGTAATTCATTCCTCAGTTCGTTCCGGGGAAATTTGTCTCGATTTTTTGTGCGTGTGTGCGGAAGAGACAGAGAGAGAGAGAGAGAGAGAGAGAGAGAGAGAGAGAGAGAGAGAGAGAGAGAGAGAGAGAGAGAGAGAGAGAGAGAGAGAGAGAGAGAGAGAGAGAGAGAGAGAGAGAGAGAGAGAGAGAGAGAGAGAGAGAGAGAGAGGGCAACTGCAGTATATCAAATACTGAGATAAAATTGTAAGAGGAAAAAGAAGCTCGATTGGTCTTTGTTCATTTATTGACCGAGGAAACAAACAGGCGAATGTACCGCGAGCCACGAGAATAACTCATTTTGATAATATGAGAATATTTTGATGATGCCACGTGAACGCAAGCTGCTGTGCTGAATACAAATGAGCTAGTCAAGATCAGGGCAAAAAATAAAATAAACTCGCGGGGACTAGACTAAGATTAAATTTAGCTAACATTCCTGGTTTTACATTCGGCATGTTTATTTATTTTCTTATTTTCTGTCATTAAATTCTTGACGAACCGGTCAAAACTGTCCACAGTGAATCGTAACTAAGCGAATAACCGACTAGGCTTGAGTTGTCACAGAGATGTACAACGTACCATGTAAGCCATGTGCAATCTCTTCTTCTCCCGGGACTAACGCACCTTAAGTTAAGTAAAACTCTTGTTAAACACCGATGTAGTTTGTAATTTAAACGTGCTTGCGTGCTCCTGTGCGAGCGATGATAAGTAAACTAATGGATGGATGGATGAATGAATGGATGGATGGATGCGACATGTGTAGGTTTCATTTTCAACGAATGGTTCAAGCATGGGCGCATGCGCTCTGTAGCGGAGTGCAGACGCCATCGACCACAACCTTCTCATGACCTTCTCATGACCTTCCGTGACAGGAAGCTGCCGCCCACACAACTATACTAGCAACCCAAACTACAGTGTAAGTTCAACGTGCCTTCTACGGCATCGTGTAACGAAACCTGCAGGCCGAACATCTTAGCGCCTCGTACGTAAATACACGTGCGCATGCGCTCGCGCGCGTTGCTAGGTTGCGGCATGTTGGTTAGAATAAAATTTTCCCAAAGAAAACAGTTGCGGTCGTGCGTCTTGTGTCGCTGTTACACATGCCGAGTGAATTTCCTTGAAAAAACACGGTGTTTTTTTCACTCGGCTAGAAAGCCGCCGGTCGCACTTCTGCTTCGCTTGTTACTCGTTTCCGTGCGCGCATGCGCACTCCTGTTCGTCAACAGGGAGCTCTTTGTGCTGTTTCCGGTCATCATACTTCACTCCCCCTCTCTCGCTCTTTCGCTCTCTCTCCCTCTCTCTTTCTCGTTCGCAACAGATGCTGGGTGGCCTTGATCACTTGCAACTACTCCCACGCATACCTCCTTCCCCTCTCCACCGCTAGAAGGCGTTGTTTCACTCCTAGCGGAAGACCGATACCACCCACACGGACAGATGGACAGAATAACCCTTGCTTTGTCGTCCCTAGCAAATGCCTGCAGATGAATGCATTCATTCCCAGACTGTCGCCCCAACCATAGCTGTCCACTGTTTACACACATACTATGCGTATAGATAAATCTATGACTCCAACGCTCAGTGCGAAGGCACGGGTTGGCGCATGCGCCGTGCACAGCACTACGACCTTCAAATGACATTGAAGATCATTAGCCTTGAAGGTCGTCATCTCTACAACGATGACGCTAGCGGAAACACTCGCAGCGACACAAGCCAAGAGCAACAATAAAGAGCAGCCACAACCACAACAACAACATCAGCACAACAGTAATGATACCGACGAAACACACACAGCAGTGTCCAATTATTACTCATGTTAACACTTGCGCACAGTTCTTTGATTTTCGAAAAAAAACTCGAGAAACTGACTGCTTCCCCAATTTATTTTGATTTCAAACTGTGCCTCTGACCTTGCAACCCGCACGCCCCAACAACAATACTACCCAGCGAAAACAAGGGTCGAATATCCACATTATAAATAAATAGTTATATTGGCTATGTTTCCAGCATTTATTATAACTAAACAAGCGTGTCGGTAGCTTACTCAGTCGGTCCATTATTCCGCCTCAGCCCAAACACGTTAGTAGACTCTATTACCTCGTTGGGGGAAGGGCGGCAATGAAGGCCCGTGTGTATTTGTGCACGCCTATAAGCAATACACGGTGCACGTACGTATATAACCCACGGTTGCTCCTCCTGCCTCCCACGAGATGACAACAGAGCGATGGAAGCTCGTAGATACTCCATCCTGACGTACCCTCCGTGCATCAAACGGTATATATATATTATATATTATATATATATATATATATAATTATATAATAATATATATATATCAAGAGTGGATAATAGAGAAGAGTATGTCACGGGTTTTAACAGCGTTTTGGCATAGTTTTCACTGGTAAATAATCTACGTCAATATGTGAATAAATATATTCAACTTTACGGCTTGTTTTTCATCTATAATTCTCCTCTTTCGTCATATTGACACACACAATTTAACCTGAAAATCGTATGTGTTCTTGCAAAAAAGTTAGTTGAATACGACAAGCGGTTTCCCCACAGTTTTCACGCATGGATGCATCTCTACCGACCCAACTTTGTTAATGGGACTAGTGTTCTATTGTCTATGACGGAAGCTTTGGGGTCGTATGACGAGATATTAGGCATCGAATTGTAATCCAGCGTTGCAGCGGTTTTCCAGGCGTGCTAAAATAAAAATGCGCCCTCACGGCCGCTAGCCTAGCCAGACTGATTCTCTTACGCGCCCCAGCGTACCGTCAATAGACAATGAAAACACTAGTCCATAACAAAGTTGGGTCGGAGAGATGCATCCATGCCGTGAAAATGTGGGAAACCGTGTTTCGTTATTCAACTAAAACGTTTTTTGGAGAAACACATTACGATTTTCAGGTAAATGATGGCTGTCATATGACGAAGGGAGAACTCATAGATGAGAAACAACGGTAAAGTTTGAATATATTTATTTCACCTATATGATAGATTAATTTACCAGTTAAAACTATGCAAAAAACGCCTGATTAAACCGTGACATACTCTCTCTATTATCCACTCTGATATATATATATGTACTATCTTGGATACCCGGCGTTGCCCGGAGAAAAGCGCGTAAGAATAACTTGTAGAGCAAATTGTAGCACAAATGTTTAGTTCATTCTAAGAATAAAATCGTAACAGAGAAACAAAATGTTCCCGTCAGAAGACTTGAAAACGAACAAAATATGTGCGTGCGTGGTTGCGCGAAAGTTCAGGTGAAGAGATGAGATGCAACCTGGTTGCGTTTCCTAGATCAGGGAGTAAGATAATATAGCGATCCTATATTATCTTACTCCTGATATTATTGGTAAAGTCGAGATATTCTGTTACACTAGCGTATACATGAGGCTTATATCGTCAAGACGTCATACACACACACACACACACCACACACACACACACACAATTATATATATATATATATATGTATATGAAAACTGATGCCTGCATTAATTTTTAATATTGCCAGCTGCCACTGCACGGATCAATTTGTCGCAGTACCACGTTCTTCTTTAACTACAGAAATAGATTTCTGTTGGCTTTCCCAGACGATATCTACTTCTACTACTTCTTCTTCTTCTTCTGTTCTCTTTCTGAGTGCTGTGTGCATGTCTAGACGATACTCGCGCGTAAAAAAGACCTAATTTCTCGGATATAAATTACTGCGAAAATAGCTCCAGACTCGCTCCCCCAAAAACAATTAATTTTTACGACAGAACGCGCTCGTTTTCTAGATCAACACGGTCTTTTCAAGACGCGGCACTAACCTCGCGCTCTTCCACAGACGTGCAGCCTCGTTAATTGGCATCTAAAATGCTGTCACTTCAACACCGCACGAGCGATCTACTTCATGATTATATGGCGGGGTCACTGCAAACAATAGGCCTGCGCACCAATCCGGCCGTACTAGGTTGATACCCATAGACGCTTGCTAGGATGATCTTTCGCGCCAAAACGGCTCTATAGTGATCGAACTGTTTGTTATTTTGACCGCGAAAGATGCGCGGGAAATCTTTTACGGATGCTCATCCTACGCAGTGTAGTATTATTATTTTAAAAGTCTATTCGCCAGAGAGCAAATAAAACGCCGTATGCAATGCACGATAGACGCCAGGAGCGAATGAAAACAAATTGAAAAAAAAAGTTTATTGGGACCCGATAACATTCATATTGGCGCATTCAATCTATGACGTACGATAGCTATACAACAGAATACGGCATGGTGCAAACATATTCCAGAGCAATCAGAAGCGAAAAAATAAGCAACTAAAAAAGTGTTTTTAATTAACTCCGATGAGCATCTCGTCCATCAGCATATATATATTGTCATCGTTAATTAGCGAGCCTTGCTCATCATCATCACCCTATTATCATCATCATCATACTTTGTCATTGTCATCATTGTCATTGCTCATCATTGTCATTGTCATTGTCATCAGTTGTCATCATCAATCACGCCGGATTTTCTAAAACTGTTATTATGCCACGGGGCAGGAAAGATGGATTCTGGATTGACAATCGCGTCTCTATGTCACGTGACTACGTGACTAGACGCGTGTATCTAAGCGAGTCAATCAATCAAGTCGGCATTGATATTGAGCACTTACGTTACGTAAAGGGCAAGGAGAAGAAGAAGAAGAAGGACAGAAGAAGAAGAAGGAAGAAGAAGAAGAAGGAAGAAGAAGAAGATATAGAAGGAAGCAGAAGAAGCAAGAAGAAGCAATTGACGAGAGGCGAGGCAGACCTTAGTCTACTTCTACTCTACTCATCGCCCTCGATCATTTAACGCTAATAACCTCGTAACAAACGTTGCGGCGCGGCGCGTTACAAAGTATTCTCATCGTCGAAACTCTTGCCTTCTACCGACTCATCTATCTAAACTTGCTCCCCCCTCCCTGGAAAAAAGTTTCCCTCGCGGTGAACGCACGCGTGCTTTTTGCCGATTGTAGATTCAGAATAGTAAGATGGCCCACAGGCACGAGCAGACAGTGTGTGACCTTTCACAAGAAGAGCCGAGAGGGTAGTCGCTGCCAGACAGGCTAGGCGGGAATGACTCTTCAAATCGTTATTTGCGCGGGCGGCGTGTGTGTGTGAAGCCACTGCTATGCCTATACTTGCGCAGAGACATTTACGCAGGATTTAATAGCGCTCTGAACGTTACCGCCTGCCCACGCCGTGCTGTGCCCGTGGCGTTACGTGCGTGCGGTGCTGCGTGTATGTGTGTGGTGTGTGTTGTATAATGTGTGTGTTCGTGTGATGTGTGTTGTGCCTGGAGTGATGTGTGTTGTGTGATGTGTGTGTTGCGTGGTTGTGCGTGCGTTGGTGTGTATTGTGCGCGCCGTGTGTGTATGCGTGCGTGCGCGTGTGTGTGCGTATGTGCGCGTGCACTCGTGTATGTGCGTGTGTGCCTGCATGTGTATGTGCGCGTGCGTTCGTGTGCGTGTATATGTATGTGTGTGTGCGTGTGTGTGTGCGTACATGTGTGTGCCTGCATGTGTATGTGCGCGTGTATATGTATGCGTGTGTATGTGCGTGTGTGTGCGTGCGTGCGTGTGCCACGAGAACGCACCATGCTGTCAATGTCGTGTTCGCTGTTAATTGAGCTCCTGAGATGCGACCTATTACTTCTATTATTACTTCTATGACCTAATCACGTCATTGAGTCATACATGGTAATAATATCATGTATAATCAAGCATCATGATTTTGTCATTTTTCCTCATTTGCGAAAGTTATTTAGCGAGGCGGAAGAATGGGAAATTACATTAAAGATGTATTTATATTGGACGAGCGGTAGTGAAAATGTTGATACATACTAGGTTATGTGTTCGCACACTTACACGCATGTACGCACGCACGCACGCACGCACACACTCGCGCTGACTTATTTTGCCTGACAACTGTAGGATATTTGGGAAACGATGAATGAACGACAAAAACAGAGTTAAAACGAGCGTGTTTTGAATGGTTTCAGCCCGCATCCCTCCGCGTACTATCTCCCGCATTCACAGCGCATAGCATCCATACTGATGTCATGTTATAAAGCATTTCATGCCAAACTACGCCGTTGCATTTCGTCGCAACCTGTGTCTCTAGAGCTTATTGTAACACACACACACACACGCACGCACGCACCCACGTACACGCACGCACATACACATTCGCTTTCTTTCTCGCTCTCGTTCTCCCTTTCTCCCTCTCCCTCTCTTTCTCGCTCCGTGTCTCTCTGTCTCTCTCTCTTCCTCCCTCCCTCCCTCCTCCTCTGTCTCTCTCTATCTCTCTCGACTCCCATCCCCACTCTCGCCACTTTTGTAAGGTGATTCCATCAGATAGCTGCATATGGTCATTCGCTCGCTCTTAGTTCTTTATATGAGGCGGAAAACGATGCGGATGTTTAGAAAGCGATTTCGCCGGTGAACGTGAAAGAGCAACATTGTGATTTGAGTCCCTTTTCCCGGTTTTATACCATCTGCTCAGCCGCTTGCAAGTTGCAAACATGCTTTCCTCTATTCGCTTTCTTATTCGCTCCCCTTTCTCTCCCCCCTCTCTCTCTATATACATATATATATACGAACGAACGAACGAACGAACGAATGAACGAACGAGTGAGCGAGTGAAAGAACGAATGAAAGAACGAAAGCTTGAGCGAGGGAAAGAAGAACGAACGAACGAACGAACGAACGAATGAACGAACGAATGAACGAACGAACGAATGAACGAACGAACGAACGAATGAACGAACGAACGAACGAACAAACCAACGAACGAACGAACGAACGAACGAACGAACGAACGAACGAACGAACGAACGAACGAACGAACGAACGGATGAACGAACGAATGAATGAATGTTAGCTAATGAGAGTCTGGGACCTGGAAAGAGAAACTTTTACACGACTGTAGAACTGCAGCAGAAAATAAGAGACATTCGTCAACCTTTTTACAAGTTTCTCCAAAGTATTTCTAGCTTTGCAAATCTAAACAAAAAACGAATGCTCGCTCTCTCGCTCTCTCCCCCTCTCTCCCTCTCTATCTCTCGATCTCTCTCATCTCACTCTCTCCCCCTCTCT
>NW_014577857.1:97799-99636 GCF_000485595.1 Priapulus caudatus
ACACACACACACACACATATATATATATATATATATATATATATATATATATATATAGTATATGAAACTGATGCCTGCATTAATTTTTCATATTGCAGCTGCCACTGCACGGATCAATGTTGTCGCAGTACACGTTCTTCTTTAACTACAGAAATAGATTTCTGTCTGGCTTTCATACGAGATCTACTTCTACTACTTCTTCTTCTTCTTCTTCTTCTACTGCTGTGTGCAGTAGAGATACTCGCCGCGTAAAAAGACCCCTAATTTCTCGGAATATAAATTACTGCGAAAATAGCTCCAGACTCGCTCCAAAAAACAATAATTTTTACGACAGCCGGCTCGTTTTTAGATCAACACGTCTTTTTCAAGACTGCCTAACCTTCGCGCTCTTCCACAGACGCGCATCCTCGTCTAATTGCATCTAAAATGCTGTCACTTCAACACCGCACGAGCGATCTACTCATGATATATGTCGGGGTCACTGCAAAAATAGGCCTCGCACCATCCGGCCGTACTAGGTTGATACCCTAGACGGTCTAGGATGATCTTTCGCGCCAAAAACGCCTCCTATAGTGATCGAACTGTTTGTTATTTGACCGCGAAGATGCGGGAAATCTTTGTACGGATGCTCATCCTCGCGTGTAGTATTATTATTAAAAGTTACTTCGCAGAGAGCAAATAAAACGCGATGCATGCAGATAGCGCCAGGAGCGAATGAAAACAAATTGAAAAAAAAGTTTTATTTACTCCCGATAACATCATATTGGGAGCATCTATGACGTAGATAGCTCATACAACAGAATACGGCATGTGCAAACATATTCCAGATAGCATCAGAAGCGAAAAATAACAACCTAAAAAAGTGTTTTTATTAACTCCCGATAGCATCTCTCCATCAGCATATATATATGTCATCGTATATATAGGAGCTTGTCATCATCATCACCCTATTATCATCATCATCATCATTGTCATTGTCATTGTCATTGTCATTGTCATTGTCATCATTGTCACTGTCATCATTGTCATTGTCATTGTCATTGTCATCATTGTCATTGTCATTGTCATCATTGTCATCATCATCACCCGGATTATCCTAAAACTTTATTATGCTACGGGCAGGGAAAGATGGATTCTGGATACATCGCACTCTCTATGTCACGTGACTACGTGACTAGACGCGTGTATCTAAGCGAGTCAATCATCAAGTCGGCATTGATATTGAGCTACTTACGTTACGTAAGGGCAAGAAGAAGAAGAAGAAGAAGAAGAAGCAATTGACGAGAGGCGAGCAAGAACCTAGATCTACTTCTACTCTACTCATCGCTCGATCATTTCACGCTAATAACCTCGTAACAAACGTTGCGGCGCGCGCGTACAAGTATTTCTATCGTCGAAACTCTTTGCCTTCCTTCCGACGCATCTAAACTTGCTTCCCCCCCCCCGGAAAAAAAATTCCCCCTCGCGTGAACGCACGCGTGTTTTTTGCCGATTGTAGATTCAGAATAGTAAGATGGCACAGGGCACGAGCAGACAGTTGCGTGACCTTTCACAAGAAGAGCGAGAGGGGTAGTCGTGCGACAGGCAGGCGGGAATGATCTTCAATGGCGGGCGGCGTGTGTGTGTGTGAAGCCACTGCTATGCCTATATTGCGAGCAGACATTTACGCAGGAATTTATATAGCGCCTGAACGTTACCGCCTGCCCACGCGCGTGCGTGTGTGCGTGCGTACGTGCGTGCGTGCGTGCGTGCGTGCGTGCGTGCGTGTATGTGTGTGTGTGTGTGTGTGTGTGTGTGTGTGTGTGTGTGTGTGTGTGTGTGTGTGTGTGTGTGTGTG
>NW_014577857.1:102358-104374 GCF_000485595.1 Priapulus caudatus
AACCCCCTCCCCCCGGTTAGGGTTCAACCCCCTCCCCCAGAAGATGTGCCGCAGTCGGGAATGTCATAAACCGGAGCCGGTGGTGTGTGCGCGTGCGGGCCTGACACATGGCAGATATCGGATAAAGGCATCATGATCATATATTGGAAGTCGGGTGTACAATAATACGGTTGTGCGGTCGATACGTTAGAAGGTGTAGAAGGTTCATATATAGGCGGCCCATCACGTCTCTATTACTGCGTGTGTGTGTGGGGGTGGGGGCTGTGTACGGTCACACACACACGCGCGAGGACGGGTGATGGCAGAGAAGCCATATGTCACGTGACGATTCGGCGATGATGTCACGTGATACGCTCATAATTAGAACGTTTATCACGATTCATTGACGATGACATTTAGAAATATACGAAACTTGTGTTTTTATAAAGCACACATACAAAGGACATATGTATATATATGACATGGAAGACATATAAATATATTATGGGAACTAAAGTCTCGTCGCTAAACAATAAAATGGCAGCGATAATATGTATTTGTGAGATGTCCTCTAACATGATGTATAAGACCATCAAATAGCCCCACAATTGTGGATTGGCCTCATAGGTTTTCACACACAGCATGTTTGCCCCGTCTTACCCTCAACGTACACCGTCGCTATGCCCTCTGCTTCCACACTGAGTTCTGACTGCCGTGTTCTTTCAACAACTTACGGAATCCGTCTATAGTCCGTCCGTCCACAATGTCCGACCATGTCACTCTACAACTAACGCCATAGCACGGTGAATGTAAAGGGGGTAGGTCAATCACGGGTGACAAGGTCTATGGAGCATCCACATTACGTGTATAATGCAGATTACTGCACTCTAGTGATGAATATTACCACACAACGATTGAAAGAAATGCCTTTTTCCAGAGACGAAGCAACATTGGTGAACAATTGGCGGAAGGCTACTGTTGTGTGCCTGCTATAGCGCAGTGTAGTATATGTATCCCAGCATGCCCAGCCCGCGGCCATCTTGGACACAATCAGGGGGCAGCTAATGCAGACGGTTTGATAGAGTTACTCGCGATTCTCGCCCCAGATGTACAAGAGGTCGAAAAGAAAGCAGACGCGTCTAAAAATAACGCCCCGAAGTGATAGCCTGTTGGCCCTGCCATGAATCAGGCTTGTCTCTCTCTCTCCTCTCTCTCTCTCTCTCTTTCCGCACCGCCCCCCCCGACCTCAACCTCTGGCTCTAGCCGCTTGCTTATTTTGATAGTAAGACGAGTTAAACCCTACCGTCATGAGATAAGTGCCGATTTACCTCCCCCCCCCCACCTAAAATATTTTCCCTATTGAACATGTCAGCACTACGTCATGCCGTTTAGGTTTTATAATGGACCAAATTATTTCTTTACGTAAACATTGTGACGGGCGTAGAAAAACTCGACTGTTTGCGTGCGAGATAGATTTCTTTTCTTTAGAAGTAGCAGCATACCGATCCATGATCGCTCAATCCTGTACCGACTGCGTAAACGCACATCTACCTAAGGTTAACGCTTAACAGTGGTACGTGTTGGATTCCGAAGAAGAATTTTTTTTCCCAAACGAAGAAGTTTCGCCGCAAATTGTTTTTTCCTCTCTTATTTCTAAAACGGATTTTTTTGGGCAGTTTGATGATAGTTTACATCAAGACTTCCGGTGGCGAAAACATCATTCGATGGTGAAACGAGCACTTTAAAGATAGCATCAATCAACGATCAACGCTCACGATTCTCGGCTGCAAATAGCACTTTATTAAAAAGTTTTCTTCCGCGACCAGAGAGTTTTTCGGATAGCCTCTTAAAACCGCATATATATGCGTGTTATTGCTCGTTATCGCGCTGGTGGTAGATGTGTTTGTATAACGTATAGATATAATCAAGATATATAATATACTGCCTGTGCAACTGCCACCGAGTTGTCGGTGATAATGTAACAGCAAATAACGGAGGCTGCTGATACCACCACTATACACGTACTCTACTGCTGCT
>NW_014577857.1:104384-107992 GCF_000485595.1 Priapulus caudatus
ACAGATTGCTTCTAAGCCATTGAGAGGTTGTTTGCGAGAGCGATGCTGGTTATGCTAACACAAATTCTAATTCGGATTCTAACGCTGCGACGGTATTTTTTTTTGGCCAATGTAGTGGCTTGGAGCATAGAAAAATGAATATACGGTTAACTAAGCGTCTTTCTATAATATTTCTATGGGCCTTGGATTATTTTTTTGCAATATGTGTGGTTGGAAGCCATAGAAATAATATATACTGAGTAGACTAATGATCTCTATAATATTTCTAAACGGGTTGGAGCTATTTTTTTGCATGGGCGGGTTGGAGCTGAACGTGATAGGGAGAAGCCGTACCTGCATTACCTCGCAAGAGATGTAAGATTTTAAAGCTATAGCAGTAATGGTGTGTAACGGTTTACATCCGTGGGAATACCAGTTGTCATCGTCGTCATCATTTTCATCACGATCATCGAATCATCATATCATCATCATCATCATTCAATTAATCCATCATCATCATCCATCAATCATCATGCATCATCATCAGTGGTGGCAGGCGGTAGCGGCAGCCGTTTAACAAACGTAGCTGCAGGGCAGCAGCAGAAACAGAAGCAAGGTAGGTAGTAGTAGTTAGGCAGCGAGCAGCAGCAGTAAAGATGAGCGCAGTAGTAGTGAGTTAGCATGAGCAGCTAGCCAGCAGTAGTGAGCGCAGCGAGCAGTAGTGGAGCAGTAGTATATAGCAGCGAGCAGGCAGCAGTAGTAGCGGCAGTAGTAGTAGTACGCAGCAGCAGAGCAGTAGTGAGGCAGTAGTAGTAGTAGTGAAGTAGCAGCAGCAACGACAACAGCAGCAGCAGCAGTAGAGTACGTGTATAGTGGTGGTAACAGCAGCAGCAGCTAGGTCACGTGTATAGTGGTGGTAACAGCAGCCAGCAGTGAGAGGTACGTGTATAGTGGTGGTAATATCAGGCAGCGAGTAGACGTACGTGTATAGTGGTGGCTAACAGCAGGCAGCAGTAGAGTACGTGTATGAGTGCGTGGTAACAGCAGCAGCAGTAGAGGGTACGTGCTAATGAGTGGTGGGTAGACGAGGCAGGCCAGCAGTAGAGTACGCTGTAGTAGTGGTGGTACGCAGCAGCAGGCAGTAGAGTACGTGTTGATAGTGTTAACACACACAGTAGGGACGTGGTATTGGATGTGGTGTAAAGCAGCAGCGGTGAAGTACGGTGTATGAAGCGGTGGTGAACAGCAGCAGCAGTAGATGTACGGGTGTATATGCGTGGTAACAGCAGCCAGCAGGTAGAGTGACGTGTATAGGTGGGTGGTAAGAGCAGGCGAGCAGTAGAGTCAGACGTGTATATGTGGGTAACAGCAGCCAGCAAGTGACGAGTAGCGTGTGTATAGTGCTGGTACAGCAGCAGCAGTAGAGCTACGTGTATAGTGGTGGTAAGCAGGCAGCAGCAGTAAGAGTACGTGTATAGGTGGTGGTAAGTCGAGCCAGGCCAGCAGTAGAGTACGTGTATCGTGGGTGTTAAGCACGGGCAGGGGCCCAGAGGGCCCAAGGTTGAAGAGTAGCGGTGGTATGAGTGTCGGCAGTAACAGCAGGCGAGCCGAGTGAGAGTACGTGTGTAGTGGTGGTAACAGGCAGCACGCAGTAGAGTACCGGTGTATAGGGTGGTGGTAACAGCAGCAGCGAGTAGAGTAAGCGAGTACGTGTAGATAGTGTCGTAAGGGCGAAGCAGCAGGCAGTAGAGTACGTGTATAGTGGGTAACGAGCAGGCAGGCAGTAGACGTACGTGTATAGTGGTGCGTAACAGCGAGCAGCAGTAGAGTACGTGCGTATAGTGGTTGTAACAGCAGCAGCAAGTAAGCAGTACCGTGTAATAGTGGTGGTAACGTAGCAGCAGCAGTAGAGTACGTGTATAGTGGTGGTAACAGGTAAGCAAGGCAGTAGAGTACGTGTATAGTTGGTGTATCAGCAAGTACTGCTGCTGCTACTGCTGCTGCTGCTGCTACTTCTACTACTGCTGCTGCTGCTGCTGCTGCTACTTCTGCTGCTGCTGCTGCTGCTGCTGCTACTACTACTACTACTGCTTCTGTTTCTGCTGCTGCTGCTGCTGCTGCTACGTTTGCTAACGCTGCCGCTACCGCTGCCGCTACCGCTGCCACCACTGATGATGATGATGATGATGATGATGATGATGATGATGATGATGATGATGACGACGATACAACTGGTATTCCCACTGATGATAACACCGTTACAACTATTACTGCTATAGCATTAAATCTTACATCTCTCTGCGGGTAATGCATGCGGCTTCTCCTATCACGTTCACTCCAACCCAACATTGCAAAAAAATAGCTCCAACCCGTAGAAATATATAGAGACATTAGTCTAACCAGTATATTATTTATATGCTCCAACCACACATTGCAAAAAAATAGTTCCAACCCATAGAAATATATAGAGACACTAGTCTAACCATGCAGTATATTATTTCTATGCTCCAACCACACATTGCAAAAAAATAGCGTCGCAGTTAGAATCCGAATTAGAATTTGTGTTAGCATAACAGATCGCTTCTCGCAAACAACCTCTAATGGTAGAGAAAAAAAACCTAAGCTCGCACCTCTATTACCGGGACTAATTTCATGCGAAAACTAGGGGAGGTCTGGCAGCGAGATGCCAATCACTGGAGAATATCTCGAAGCGACGCGAGCGGGAGACCAGGGAGGTACACGAGAAAAAAAAACGGCAGCGGTGGTTGGAAGCTTAGCACACACAGACGTTCAATGAGACACGTTTATTGAAGCCATATGACGCGTTGCCCTCGCGATTGCATGCGACTGACTGCTAACACTAACCTCCCCCCCCTCCCCCTGCCTCCCAGAGAAGATGCCGAACAGAGTTTTTTTCGTTGCGAAAAGAGATGGAGGATGGTGAAACCGGTGACCCGTGTGAAGGTCATGCCATTAAACGCTGTCTATTGATCATGCCGCTGCAGCGCGGTATATACATCATCCCCCCCATGATAAATGCCCCCCCTCTCTACACTGCGTGATGATTCTTCTGCGCATGCATGATTATTGTCTCATAGAAAGAGCCACTGTAGCATGATATACATCCCCCATGATAAACGCCTTCATTTTACGTAGCGCACGTCCAATAAATGTAAAAATCCGAGTCACAGTTATGGCGCGCTCTGCTAGACATGTGCCTGCTCATGCGCAATGTAGAGGGGGACGTTTGGCCATGAGGGGGGACGTTTGGCCATGAGGGGGGGGGTCGTATGCCATGCTACGCTGCCGTTTACTGAGTACGTGTTCGCTGTGAACAAACGCTATGTCCGTCTGCGATAATCGTTCTGTTATCTGTTCACGTGACCCAACAACTAATCATGATCGATCATCGAACTGTATTATCGACTCGCGACACGCAATTAATTTCTAGCTAGTGTGAGTTTTTTTCCCGAATAACCACCGCTGCTGCTTCCGATTACTGACTGGGGGAGAGAGGGGAGAGAGAGGGGGAGAGCGAGAGAGATGGGGTGAGGAAAAGCGAGGAGCGAGAGAAAGAGGGGGAGAGAGAGGGGGGAAGAGAGAGAAAATATAGAGATATGGAGAGGGAG
>NW_014577857.1:109962-130335 GCF_000485595.1 Priapulus caudatus
AGATGCCACCACCACCACCATCATCATCACGCCCAGCACGCACCATAGCAGCCAGTAAAGCAGCAGGCAGCAGCACTACTGTCGCACCACCATCATCATCATCAATCGTCTTCGTCGTCATCAGGCAGGCACAGCAGCAGCAGCAGGTAGCAGCGGCAGCAGCAGGACAGCGCGGCGTGTGGCAGCACACAGCACAGCAACTGACCGCGTGCCACCGCTGTAAGATAGCTGTTCAGTAACACCATCGTCGCTGTTACACGCACACAGCCGCGCCCGTGACGGCCGGCAGGCAGACGCTAGCTGCTCATGTGTCTAAGCACTGGTGATGCTCGCGCTGGGCTGCTGCTGCTGATGATGATGAGGATGTTGACGATGATGATGGTGCCCGATGATGATGATGGTGCAGGTGATGAGATAGATTGGTGATGATTATCCGTACGTGCGTGTCGTCGTGAGGTCATTGCCCTACCCCTAACAGCTAACCGCCCTAACCCTATAACCCAAACGCCTAACGCCTGACGGCTCTGACCCTAACCCTAGCCATAACCCTAACCATAACCCCAACCGAAAGCGAGCAGCAGATGCGACTAACATAATTGGCCGTAGCGGGGATGGCGGCGCGGTAAGCGAGACTTGGGGCGACTCACTCCTCCCTCCCACATCCCACACCCCATCCCCTCGATAATCCTCCCCGCACCCGCCTAGAATCCCTCCTAATTTTAGCGAGAATATGCGCACGGAAACAGCTTGTCGTTAGATGTCGAACGCGGCGACACGCGCACAAGCGGAGGCACGGGGAAGCTCGGGCCGTGCATCGGGAAAACTCCGGGATGCTTCCCATGTTTACCTCAAAACAGCTTCGCGGGGGACGTTAGCCTCCGCCGCCGCCGCCGCCGCCGCTCCCGCGGGCGTCTAGCTGCTACGTCACTGATCACACGAGTGGCTGTATATTTTGCTAAGTAAGGTTCGTCTGGTGAAAGTGCCGTCGGCTCGGAAGGCGCAACGCATTCCTTGTGTCCCGCTGACGGGCCATCGAAGGACGGGACCCGATGCTATCCAGCCGGCAGCGGAAAAGGTTGATCCTGTGGTAATGTGGGCTGGCTGGTGGCGGAGTGGTGGTGGGGGGGGGTCGTGAATGAACGCGGGGGGTGTACTGTAGTGATGGTGTGTGTTGGGTGGGTGGGTTGTGAATGATACGGCGGGGGGGTGTACTTGTAAGTGATGGGTGTTGTGGAGGGTGGGTGGTGGGGGTTGTGAACATGTACAGCAATAATACCAGTTGTAGTGTAGCACAATAATACTGGTTTTTTTTAATATCATGTATTATTAGGCTCTTGGTCAAATGTATGTTTAGCTCATGCTGACAGTAGTCAGATGTCAGCTTGTAGAATCGCATAGAGCGTGCGTCGTCCGTCCGTCCGTCCCGTCCGTGCGTCCGTCGCGTGGGCGTGCCGTCAATCAGTTGGCACAAATCTAAACGGCTCGACGTATGTGATTCGAAAGTCGGGACGTGGGGGGGGGGGGGGTAAGGGGTAATCCGAAAACGAATTGAAATGTCTGAAGGGCTGGGGGTCAAAGTCAAGGTGCCAAGAGGTGTAAAAGAAGGGGGAATCATTCACGGTCCTTAAGCTTAAGGTTATAGGGAGGAAATGCAGAATTGCGGCAGCAAATCTAAACGGCTCGACCTAGGCTTGTGATAGTCGGTGTATAGCATCATGGTAGGAAAAACCTATCACTGTGGCCCGAATTGGATGGTCACAGGTCAAGAGGTCAATGGGGCACAGGGCAGATTATTAAGACATTTCCATGAGGACATGGTCTGACGCGGAGGCGATTGAACCAACTTTTTGCGTTTAGCGGGTGGGTTGACGGCTACCATTTTTATGGGCTTTATTGAAAAGGAGCCATGAAATTGCTTTCCAGCTGACGTGGTGAAGACGTAAGTGTCTGCATAACCTTTTGACGCCTCAAGAGGGAGGGGTTAAACATGGATTTCGTTGACTGTTAACAAAAGGAAGTGGAACAGTTTTGGCTAATAGACGCTCCCTCCCCCTTTCCACCTCCCCCCACGCTCCCCTACCCTCCATCTGCGATAGTGGGGCGTGTCTAACAATGATGTGTACGGCGAACTGCGTGTCTGCATATCTGGCGGCCTAACAAAATTGGTACTACGGCACGACTTGAAACTTTTACGTTATAATCGTAGGCAACAGAACCCAAGATGAGCCCAGACGCTCTGCGCTTTTGTTTTTAAATAGACCCTAAAGTCCAGCGGATAAACACATAAAAATGGCCACATTGCGAAACTTGGAATTGTTAGAATTGTGAAACTTTGCACACCGTAGCCATACTTACTACTTGAGGTGCTGATGAATTAGATTCTGATATAGTGCCAGATGACGAGCAATTATATAGACGAGATTCAATAGACGAGCGTGAAATGTCCGTTCCGTTAATGATGATCAGTGGAGTTTAATAATGATGGCCTCCTGATATGATGTATCAAATATATAGTGTGGCGTTACCGTCAGTGATGCTACCATCAAGCCACAGCTGTTCGGCTCAGTGATATATACGCGCGCGCCATGCGGGGCAGGAGATACACCTATTGACACACAAACGCGAAAGCTGGCGAAGCAAACACGGTTCAACAACACTTTGGCACCAAGTACGTTCGAAATTGTATAACTTGTGCAAAAACAACAACAGCAGCAGTTTGGAATGCTCGTTTTTTTCGCGGTTATACCGGCTGTACTAGAAGAGACAGCTCTCCATGGAAACGTCTTTCCCGCTAGTACTGTCTAGTGTGAATGTCTACCGACCCGCACGTGCTTCCACACGCGACCGCTGGAGTGAGCCTTAGCTAGGTTTACTTGGGCGAGGTTACGAAAGCAACGTTAGAAACTACTTCCGTGTAACGAAGATAACCCTTGTAACGACTTATCGCAGAACACGGGTTATGGCTTCCAAGATGCGATGCCATAAAGAATCTGCGGGATGATTCGGAGCAGTGCCGTCTCGGTTCACCCACCCACCGCCTCGACAGCTTGTTAGTGAAATTCTTCTCTCGCGCGTTTTTCGCTAATGATCTAGACGCTGATATCTCTGCCTCTCGCTCTCCATCTCTCTATCTCTCTTCATCTCTCGTCTCTCTCTCCCGCGCCCTCTCCTCTCTCTCATCTCTCTTCTCTCTCACGCTCTCCTCTCTCTCTTTCTCTCCTCTCTCTCTCTCATCTCTTCATCGTCCTCCTCTCTCTCGCTCTCTCTCTCTCCACCTCCCTATTTCTCCTTCTCTTCTCTCTCTCTCTCTCTCCTCTCTCTCTCTCGTCATCTCTCTCTCTCTCTCTCGTCTCTCTGCTCATCTCTCTCTTTCTCCTCTCTGCTCTCTCTTCTCTTTCTCTCTCTCCCTCTCTCTCTCTGCTGTCCTCTCTCGTCTCTCTCTTATCTCTCTCTCCTCTCCCCTCTGTCTCTCGTTTCCTCATCTCTCTCCCGCTCTTTCTCTCTCGTCTCTTGCTCGCGCGCATCTCTCTCTCGCTCCTCTCTCATCCTCTCTCGCTCGCTCGTAACGGCTGCCCCCTCGCTCAGTCTCTCTCTCTCTTTTCTTGTCTCTCTCTCTGCTCTTCTTCTCGCTCGCAAAGGCGCAATGAGTCTCATCTCTCTTTCTCTCAGCTCTCGCCTCCTATATCTCGTCTCTTCCTCTCGCCTCAGTCCATATCTCTCTCTCGCTCACTCTCACTCTCACTCTCTCTCTCACACACACACACATTGCCATCTAAATATAACACCATTAATACAACACCATCACCTAGTAGATAAGATGGATGGCGTGGAAAAGAGAGCAATTGATCCTGGGCACCCTTTGAACCTGCTAGTGCACCGCGCGTGTATTGAAGTACCATCTGCTGATCATGACTTTGCCCGCGTGCTTGCAACGGGAGTGAAGCTGTGATTATTAATGTCACTAAGCCCGCACATGCCAAAAATAGACCGACAGGCGTCGAATTTAATGTTTTTATGACAAGGCAAGTGTTGCTTCGGGTTTAATCAGGAAATTTTTATGGCACTAAGGCAAAATTTAAGGGGCATCAAGGCAGACATTTCCCTTCAAAGAAAGGTTATCGAGTCCATTTAGTATTTAACAACACTATGTGACAAAGAGGGGATACACACACACACACACAGTACGGAATTTATGGAATTGACAGGAGGCAGATAAAGCATGGTTACTGACATGTATATAATATCATCTAATTACCTGCGGTACTGCGGTAATTAAGGGGACAACCACGGCTTTTTCGACAAAGGGATGAAGGGATGAAAGGGTAACATGACTCTACCCATTGGTGGCGTGATAGAATTTGATCTCTGGATCAAATTTGTACTTTGTGTCACACCTTATATGTGTCACTAACTGCTTGAATTTGTGTCACACCTTCTGTGTCACCAACTACCTTGTGACTTCATGTCACACGTTATATGTCAATTAAATTTATTTTACCACTTGAGTTCCGGACCACAGCCAATCAGCGCACTCCATTCACTCGACTTCCTCGAAGCAACAATGTAAAATGAATACCCACCTGTACCTAACCCTAACCCTAACCCTAACACATACCCGAACCCTAACACTAACTATAATCCAACCATATATATAAGAACCATTTATTACAAAACACTATCTATGGTGGGTCCGGAACTCAAGTGGGAAAAAAAATTCCCTTTAGTTCTGATATTTGCCTCTCTCCCCCCTCTCTCCCTCTCGCGCTCTCTCCCATACCCCCTCTCTCTATCTCTCTCATTCTCCTTCTACCATATGTGAGTCTTGTCTTTTGTCGGCAAAATCAAAAGAGGAACGATCAGATAGTTGAAGTCGATGTCATCGTACTACAGTGTTCATATTTACAGGAAAGCGGAGGCGGGGCGGCAGGAAGCGGGACGGGGGGCAGGGGTAGCGGGCGGCAGGAGGCGGGTGCGGGCGGCAAGGGGATCGGGACGTGGAGGGAGTGGATGGGGAGGGTGCATGGGAGGTTGTTGCTTCATTCCACTGCGCTCGCACCGCTCGCGCATATGCTCCTTCAGCGGCCATGGAGTACTTTTGATGGTCAACCGATAAAAAACAACAGCCATTTGTTTCGCGTCAAAGCATTTGACTTGCTTTTCAAAGATTAAGGTCTAGGCAGAATGGCTCAAACGGGCAGAGACGAGAGAAGACAGAAGAGAATGCGAGAAAGAGAGAGAGAGAGAAATAAAAGGAAGGGATAAAGGGAGAGAGAGAGATAAAGGGAGGAGAAAGAGAGAAAGAGGAGGAGAGGGAAGATACGAGAGCGAGAGCAGAGAAGAGAGAGAGAGGGGAGAGGGAATGGGAGATATGATAGAGAGAGAGACTATGAGAGAGAGGAGTAGATATGAGGAGAGGAGCGAGAGAGAGGAGTGAGAAAGAGCAAGGGGGAGATGAGGAGATAGAGATGAGCGAAGAGAGAAGCGGAGAGAGAGAGAGAGAGAGAGAACAGAGATGGAGAGAGAGTAGAGGAGAGAGAGAGAAGAGAGAGAGAGAGAGAGGAAGAGAGAGAGAGGAGAGGAGAGAGAGAGAGAAGAGTGGTGTGTGGTGGAAGAGAAGAGAGGATTTTTTAGAGCCTTTTATTCTCTAGCTATGTACATTATTTTGTAAAGGATTTAAACAGCAATATCCGCGTGCGCAGATTTCGTTTACTTAATTATCATACTAGGAATATATGCACACGCAAGATGTAGCGAAATTCGCTCACGAAACTAACAATCTAACAGTCTTTATTTTTCTAGTCTATTTATAACGTCCTTTCGCTTTGGCTGGAGGATATGCGCCTATAAACGGTGAATCTAAAGAGGACGATCGGCATGTTTAGGATCATTATGAATTACGCAGATTTTGTTAGTTCTTCTGTCTGAATACTGCGTGTAGTACCTTAATTTTTTTGTCTTGTGTCAAATAATTTGTTAGGTAAAGTGGCGCGAGTGCACAGGCAAGTATGTGCATTGTTTGTTAGACTGTTTGCGTTGATCTGCACATACACACGCACCCAGGGTGCTTGTATAGGACGCCTGGCGGAACGATAATGCGACTTAGCGACATCGTAAGAACAACACATCGTTTAGCGGTGAATGAATGAATCGGAATTCTTTCCGCTTGTCCTGCGTCGTCGACTTACTGACATTAGCTATTAAATTATTGTCAGAACGCGACTTCGAGCTAACGAGTCACGTTGGTATAGCCGGACCATATAGTTGCTTATTTTTCTTGGCCACCAGAATCAGGGCCCCTCTATGCGCGCGTGGCGCCCCACTAGCAATAAGCAAAATTCATTAAATGACACATTCGGGGGGGAAAAGTTGTTGTATTATTTCACTACTGCGCTGCGACGGCGTGAAGAACAATTCACCAAGCGAAATCATCGTTCTGCCTTCCGTAAACAAGAGGGATAGTCTGCGCGATACCCGCTGGCGCGCGCCATGCGCCCATGTTCCGCCGCATTGTCGCATTGTAATGTAACATCGTTCTGCTCTATTAGGACGATGGTTTGTATACTGGTGCGATCACAGTGCGCCGTCGTGAGCCAAGACGCAGCGCGGGGGAAAAACTTCAGTATAAACTTCAAAATTAAAAGCATGTAATGATATGAAGGAATCTGTGAACGACGCGGTGTTTCATTTTTATCAGCGAGAACAGCTGCATAACGGTTGTCGCCGGTTGTTAAACCTGGGACATATATTATATATCTATATATTATATATTATATAATTATATATATTAAATTATTATTATCCGTAACCGGATTCGCGTGCAACGTTGAAGCAAAGTATTGCATAATATTTTGAGAAACAACGTCCATAACTGGCGTCAACAAACTTCGCGTGTTTTTTTCTCCAGGGCCGTGAAATCGAGAATCTCGTCGTGGCAAGTAGAAAACCAGAGATTAAACAGTTCGTCCGGTCCCATGATGGTATCACTGTGTGCGTGCTTGCTGTGCTGTGCGTGCGTGCGTGCGTGTGGTGTAATGAGTGTGTGTGCGTGCGTGCGTGCGTGGTGCGTGCGTTGTGTGCGTGCGTGTGTGCGTGCTGTGGGTGCGCTGTGCGCTGTGTATGTGTCAGTGGTTGCGTGCGTGTCCGCGCCGCGCTGTGCGTGCGTGCCGTGCCGTGCGTGCGTGCGTGAGTGTGCGTGCCGTGTGGGTTGCGTGTTGCGTGTGTGAGCGTTGCTTTGCCGTCGTGCGTGGTGCGTGTCGTGTGATGTGATTCGTGTGCGATTGCCGTGCGTGCGTTGCGATGCGTGCGTTGTGTGCTGCGTGTGTGGCTGCGTGCCGTGCGTGCGTGTGTATTGTGTGGGTGACGTGCGTGCGTGCGCGCGCGCGCCTTGGCGTGCGTTGCCGTGGTCTGCAGTGCGGGTGCGTGAAATGTGTGCGTTGCGTGTGTGCGTGCGTTGTGTGCGTGCGATGGTGGGTGTGTGTGTGTCCTCGCGTGCGTGTGTGTTTGCTCTCACCTTCTCAATCTAACTGGCGATGAGACCCCGGGCGATCTGATAAGCCGTCTTTATGAACATCTTTTTTTAGCGGAACTATTGGTGGAATTTTTCCTATAGAAACTGAGGTGTGGCTTATCTTCAGTCTTTCTAATTGCTGATACGACAGCATTCGAAGTAGCCCTCGGTAGTAAGTAGAACTGGACGAATCGTGACGGACAGAAGGAATTGCAAATAGCAAAAATACGGTGGGAAACAGCATCGTAATTTAAACGTACAGATTGTCTTAACCGTGATCGTATGAAAAATGCAATGTATGTTATAATCACAGAATTCAAGTTGTCGCTCGAATGTATTAACCTTCAACAATGAGATTAATTCGTTTATTCGAATTAACACACACACCACGACGACCGGCAGCGCACACGACGCGACACTACGTCACGCACGGCGCACACACACTCACACAGCACAGCTCAACGGTCACGCACGCACACACGCACGCACCTGGCGCACAACCACACCACACGCCACGCACGCAACACATCACACACATCACACACAGATCTGCACTACAGCACTCGCACATACCTCACGCACACATCACGCACACACACGTGTGGCACAACTCACAGGCCAACCACGCATACACACAACGTGCACCACGCACGCACAGCCCGCGCGGCGCTTACGAACGCCACATACACACACACAACACACACACATCTTCAACACAACATTACGGACGCACGCCGCACATAACGCACACAGGACTAACCGGCAAGCACCACGCACACCTGGGCCGCACACGCATCACGACACGTGTGCGCTGCACACTACAGCTCACGCACGCACTGCACGTGCACGTCCGCACACTGCACTGCACTCACGGCACCACCGAAGCGCACATTCACACACACATGCCGCGCTATTGTACACAGCACCCGCACAACGCAACAGCACACGTGCGGGCACAACACATCATCACGCACGCACGGCAGGCACCACACGGACATCAGCCAAACCACAACCCACACATTAACACACCACCTGACGTACATAATGTCGTACACGCGCTGACAATCACTGTAGAGGACCTAGGCGTTTATTGTAATGTTAAATGGAAGGTTCAATATTCTCCTTTACTGCTGCTATTTTATCTGGTTATATATCTTGTCTCGTGTCCGTACCATCAATATTTGCTCCAGAAAAAAAAACACACTGCGTAAATCAATCAAATTGCCACCACACCACCGGTTTTGGCTGTCGTCATAGCATAGAACACAGAGTAATAATTCCTGGCTTAAACATATTTCATCATGTTGTCACTGAGGACGATGGAGGATCAGCTTACGTAATATCAATAGCCGGCAGAGTACTTAACGGGTGTACTGTGTGCTGCGTGCGTGTGTGATGTGTGTGTGTGTGTGTGTCATGTTGTGTGTGTTGTGTGGGTTGTGTGTGTTGTGTGTGTGGTGTATTGTGTGTGTTGTTGTGTGTTCTGCGCGCGCAGTGTGTAGTCTTACGCGCGGCAAGGCGCGGCGTGTGTGTGTGTGTGTTTGTGTTGTTGTGTGTTGTGTTGTGTGTGTGTTGTGGTGTGCGTGCGTGAGTGTCTGCTGTGTGTGTGTGTGTGTGTGCTGCGGTGCGTTGCGTGCGATGCGGCCGTGGTGTAGCGGTGTGCGTGTTTGCGTGTGTGTGTGGCGTGCGTGCGTTGCGTGCGTGCGTTGAGTGTGCGTGTGTGCGTGCCTCGTGGTGCTGTGTGTGTGTGTGTGGGTGAGTGGTGCGTTGCGTCTGCGTGTGCGTGTTGTGTGTGTGTGTGTGTGTGTTGTGTGCTGTGCGTATGCGAAGTCTGCGTGTGTGTGTGTGTTCTGCGTGCGTGGTTCGTGCGCTGCGCACAGCTTTTTAAACACGTCTACTAGCCTATTACAATCATAGAATAAGTTTAATTCAGTTTAATTCAATTTCAATCTCGGTTAAATTTTTACAGTCAACGCGGGCTGAGTAAAGTTTCCCTAATGACTACATAATCATCGATTTAGAGCACGATGATCATTTAAAAATAATGCACACTTTGGAACAGATGGTCACATGATGTCAAGATCTACTGCGATGGTAAAGATAATATTGAGAGACGCAAAGTAGGCACGCAGCAACGCACGCTACGCACGCAGCACGGCACGCAGCACAACCAAAGCAGTCCGCTTAGAACGCGTCACGACACACAGCACACTTTCACACACGCACACATGCACCGCACGCACAATTGTCTGCTTTGTGGGATG
Organism: Priapulus caudatus; assembly: GCF_000485595.1. NCBI lineage: Eukaryota > Metazoa > Priapulida > Priapulimorpha > Priapulimorphida > Priapulidae > Priapulus > Priapulus caudatus. The sequence goes on from NW_014577857.1 coordinate 119,734, forward strand.
GTATGTTCATTCTCATACGGACGCATGTGTGTAAAACTGCTGCGAACTGTGTGTGTGGGGGATCCCACAATTCACCGTACACGGTACACGCACACGCAGCCGTACACGTACACGTAACGCAACGCACACGTAATCGGCATCATCCATCCGCACCACGCATTACGTACACGCACACAGTACACGCGCACCGCACACTACACCATACACAACAGGCACGCCACAGCACGCACTGCACACAACCACGAACGTTTTGCATATATATCTATATTTGTTAGCCCTTCGCACACTTCTACTCGTTTCCAGACGGTTACTAGCCTCAGTGAGATCTTTTGAAAACATCACACGTTATAAGAGTTTATTTGTGTCGCTCGCCATCCCCGGATCAGCATCGCTCTCACACTAACCCCGCTAACATTATACGATGCGAACATCGCTTCACTTTCCACAGTTTTTCTTCTCTTTGGCGTGGTTACAATCATTCAGATATTTTATTTCGTCTCGACGCGCGCACCGGAGTACAGATGCGTGACACGCCGGTCGGAGGTAAAGGGTGCTTAACAGATCGTGTGTGTGAGATCGCGAGCAGATGTCCTGTGTAAGATGATGTAGGGTGGGGATGGGGATGTTGAGGGGAGATTCTGAAGGGGGAGGGGGATGCTGAGGGAGGAGGGTCTGAGGGGGATGGGATGCTGAGGGAGGAGGGGATGCTGAGGTGGGATCTGTAGGGAGGAGGATGCTGAGGGAGGAGGGGATGCTGAGGGAGGAGGGGGATGCTGAGGGAGGAGGGGATGCTGAGGGAGGAGGGGATTTTGCTGAGGGAGTAAGAGGATCTAGGGAGAGGGGATCACTGAGGGAGGATGGGGATGTGCTGAGAAGGAGAGGGATGCTGAGGGATGAGAGATGCTGAGGAGGAGGGGATGCTGAAGGAGCTGCTGAGGGGAGGAGGGGGATGCTGGACGGAGGAAGGGATGCTGAGGAGAGGGGGATGCTGAGGGAGGAGGGGATGCTGAAGGGGGAGGATGCTGAAGGGAAGGAAGGTGCAGATGAGGAGGGGATCTAGCTGGCATGGAGGGATGCTGTAGTGGAGAGAGGATGCTAGGGGGAGAGATGTGATGGAAGAAGAGTGAGCTGAGGGAGGAGGGGGAGTGAGGAGGGAGAAGATGCTGAGGCTAGAGGGAAGCCTGAGGGAAGGAGGGGATGCTGAAGGGAGGAGGGATGTCTGGAGGGTAGGCAGGATGCTGAAGGAGGAGGGATGTGAGGCAGGAAGAGGATGCTGGAGGAGAGTAGGATCTAGGGAGGAGGGATGCTGAGGAGGGAGATCTGAGAGAGAGAGGATGCTGAGGAGAAGGGAGCTGAGGGGAGATGCTGAAGACGAGAGATCTGAGGGAGAAGGGATGCTAGCGAGGAGGAGATGCTGGAGGAGGGGATGCTAGGGAGGAGGGATAACGAGAGAGAGGATGCTGAAGGGAAGAGAGGATGCTGAGGGAGGATAGGATCTGAGGAAGGAGGATGTGAGTGGAGGAGGGATTACTGAGGGAAGAGGTGATTCTGAGGGAGGAGGGGATGCTGAGGGAGGAGATGCTGAAGGGAAGAGGGGATGTGAGAGAGGAGAGGAATCTGAGGGAAGGAAGAGGATTCCTGAGGAGGAGCGATGCTGAAGAGGCAGAGGGATCTGAGTGAGGAGGAAGCAGGGAGGAGGGATGCTGGGTGAGAGGGATGCTGAGAGAGAGGGGATCTGAGGGAAAGGATCTGAGGGAGAGGTGATGATCTGAAGGAGAAGGATGCTGAGGAGAAGGGGATGCTGAGGAGGAGAATTCTGAGTGGATGAGGTATCGAGGAGGGAGAGTGATACTGAGGGAGAGAGGGATGCTGAGGGAGAGATAAGGATGCGAGGGAAGAGAAGGATGCTGAGTGGAGTAGGGATGCCTAGCGAGGAGGGGGATCTGAGGAAGAGGATGCTAGAAGGCGAGAGATCTGAAGAGGATGGGATGCGAAGGAGGAGGGATGCCGAGGGAGGAGAGGATGACTGAAGGAGAGGGGGATGGCTGAGGAGGAGGGATGCTGAGGGAGAGAGGGGATGCTGAGGAGAGAGGATCTAGGAAGGAGGGATGCTGAGGAGAAGGATGCGAGGGAGAGAGATTCTAAGAGAAGGATGCTGAAAGGAGGAAGAGGGATGCTGAGGGAGGAGGGTGCTGAGGGAGAGGGAATTCTGAAGGTAAGAGAGATGCTAAGAAGATAGATGCTGTGAGGGAGAGGAGGATGCTGCAGGAGGAGAGGATAATGCTGAAGAGGAGAGGTGCTGAGAGAGCGGGGATCTGAGGAGGAGAGGGATGCTGAGGAGGAAGAGGATCTGAGGGAGGAGAGGATGCTGATGGAGAGGTGCGAGGGAGAGAGGATGCTAAAGGAGGGGATCTGAGGGAGAGGGGATGCTGATGGGAGGGATATCTGAGGGAGGAGGGGGATGACTGCAGGAGGAAGGGCGATCTGAGAGGAGAGGGAGGATATGCTGAGGAGGAAGGAGATGCTTGAGAGAGGGGGATGCTGAAGAAGAGGCGAATGCGAGGGAGGAGGGGATGGCTGAGGGGGGGATGCGAGAGGAGAAGGGGATGACTGAAGGGGAGAATGGGATGCATGGGGAGAAGATCTGAGGAGGAGGGATGCTGAGGAGAGGGCTGCTGAGGAGGAGGGATGCTAGGAGGGAGAGGGAATGCTGAGGAGGAAGGATGCTGAGGGGAAGGGATGCTCGAGGAGATGGGATGCCTGAGGAGGAGGGGAATGCTGAGGGAGAAGGGATGCTGCGAGAGAGATGCTGAGAGAAGGAGGATGCTGAGAGGAGAGGAGATGTCTGAGTACGAGAGGGGATCTGAGGAGAGGATGATGCTGGAGGGAGGAAGGGGATCCTTGAGGGCGAGGGATGCTGAGAGAGAGGATGCTGAGGGAGGAGAGGATGCTGAGGGAGGAGGGGAATGCTCGTAGGGAGAGTGGATGCTGAGGAGGAGGGGATGCGAGTAGAAGGGGATGCTGAGGAGGAGGGGAGATGCTTCGAGGGAGGAGGGGAATGCTGAGGGCGGAATGCTGAGGAGGAGGGAGATCGCTGAAGAGAAGGGATGCTGAGGAGAGGGATGCTGGAGGGAGGATGAGGGAAAATGCTGAGGAGGAGGATGCTGAGGAGGAGAGGATGCTGAGGGAGGGGGATGCTGAGGGAGGAGGGGGATGCTGAGGGAGGAGGGGATGCTGAGGAGAGGGGAATGCTGAGGGAGGAAGGGATCTGAGGGAGAGGGATGCTGAGGAGAGAGGATGCTGAGGAGGAGGATGCTGAGAGAGGGGAATGCTGAGGGCGGAGGGGGATGCTGAGGAGGAGCGGAACCTAGAGGGAGGAGGCTGCTGAGGGAGGAGGATGCTGAGAGAGGGGATTCTGAGGGAGAGGGGGATCTGAGGGAGGAAAGGATGTCTGAGAGGAGGGATCTGAGAAGTGAGGGGAGCTGAGGAGGAGGGATGCTGAGAAAGGAAGGTGATGCTGAGGGAGAGGGGATGCTGAGGAAGAGGGGATGCTGGAGGGAGGAGTGGAATGCACGAGAGAGAGGGATGTCTGAGTTGAGGAGAGGGATGCTGAGGGAGGATGGGAATGCTGAGGGAGTCCGAGGGATGCTGAAGGGAGAGAGGATGCTAGAGGAAGGAGAGGGAAGCTGAGGGAGAGAGGGATCTTGATGGAGGGGAATAGCCTCGAAAGGGAGAGGGGATCTCGAGGAGAGGATGTTGAGGGAGGAGGAATGCTGAGGGAGGAGGGGATGGCTGAGGAGAGGGATCTGAGGGAGATGGGGATCTGAGGGAGAGGGATGTTTATTTTGAATTTTCTGAAGGGAGGAGGGGATCTGAGGGGAGAGGGGATAGCTGAGGAGAGAGGTGGGATGCTGAGGAGGAGGATGGCTGAGAGAGAGGATGCGAGGGGAAGATGGGAGCTGAGGGAGAGAGATCTGAGGGAGGAGGGGATGCTGAGGGAGAGTAGGGATGTGAGGGAGTGAGGGGTGCTGAGGTAGGAGGGGATTGCTGAGGGCGGAGGGGGATGCTATAGAGGAGGAAGGGGGATGCTGCGGAGGATGGGGATGCTGAGGAGGAGGGGATGCTGAAGGAGGAAGGAGGATGCTGAGAGAAGAGGATGCCTGAACGCGGAGAGGGATGCTGAGGAAATGAGGGATGCTGAGGAGAGGAGGGGACTGAAGGAGAAGGGATGCTGAAGAAGGAGAGTGATGACTGAGGAAGGAGGGATCTGAGGAGGATGGGATGCGAGGAGAGAAGGATGCGAGGAGGAGGATGCTGAGGAAGGAGGATGGCTAGAGGGAGGAGGGCAATGCTGAGGGAGGAGGGATGCTGAGGGAGGAGGGGAATGCTGAGGGAGAGGGGATGCTGAGAGAGAGAGGGGAATCGAGGCGAGAGGATGCTCGGAAGGAGGGATGCTGAGGGAGGAGGGATGCTGAAGAGGAGAGGATGCTGAGGGAGGAGGATGCTGAGGGAAGAGGATTCTGAGGAGGAGGATGCTCGAGGGAGAGAGGGATGCTAGAGGGAGAGGGGATCTGAAGGGGGAGGGATATGGAGGGGGAGCGGGATGCTAGCAGAGAGGGATCGCTGAGGGAGGAGGGGATGCTGAGGGAGGAGGGGGATGCTGAGGAGGAGGGGATGCTGAGGGAGGAGAGGGATGCTGAGGGAGGAGGGATCTGAGGAGGAGGGATGCCTAAGAGGAGAGGAGATGCTATGAGGAGGAGAGGACTGCAGAGGAGGAGGAATTTGCTGAGGAGGAGAGGATGCTGCGAGGGAGGAAGAGGAAGACTGAGAGAGATGAGATCTCGAAGGAGGAGGATCTGAGGAGAGGGTGCTGGAGGAGAGATGGATGCTTGAGGGAGGAGGGGATCTGAGGAAGAGGATGCGAGGGAGGAGGGATGCTGAAGGGGGAGGGGTGCTGAGGAGAAGTTGTTGCTGATGCGTGAGAGTTTGGTTCATATTCACGGCGTGTGAGCGGCTCGTAATGTCATGCTGCGCTAAGGCAACACGTGTGTGGTGTGTGTGTGTGTTTGTGTGTGTGTGTTGTGTAGTGTTGATGTGTGGTGTGTGTGAGTTGCGTGGTTGCGTGCAGTCGTGCGTGCGTGCGTGCGTGTGTGCGTGTGCAGTGGTGCGTGCGTGTGTGTCGTGCGTGTCGTGATGGCGTGTGTGTGTGTGTGTGGGCTTGCGTCTGTGTGTGCGTGAGATGATATATACACATATTTGTATAACACATCATGTCGGGAATGGAACCCCCCGTCGGCACACGTGCAAAATAAATCGGGGGGGGGGGGTAGGGTAAAACTTGACACTGACCGATGTGAAGTCACCAAGACAGCAAGCAGCCAAGCACCGAGTCTTCCAAACACCACGACCACTGCAAGCCACGATGCGAACTATCCAACCAACTTTTTTTTACGAAGAATTTTACAGATAAACGTCTGTATTAGTTACGGCTACCACATGCAGTTCTGCCAGAGACGTATGCGACTGAAACAGAACGCCGACTCAAGCATCGCACAAGGCAACTCCTTCGCGATATATCAAGAGATCCGACAGAATAGACGCGCACCACCGTCGCTCGTGGGTTACTACTAACAATGACTCGAGGGATGGCCGAGCTATCTGCGCGCCAGTCTAGGTGGGTTGCGATCTTATCGGGTTCTACCGTATATCCGGTTAACCGTAAAACGCGAAAGACTGCAATCTAGACAAATGTACGAGCGACATACACCGCGGACGCGGGAATGTAAAAATTGAATTAAAAAAAGTTCGTAAACGAATAACCCAGATACCCCACCGCCCGCGCGTCCGGTGATGCTTTGTGGAGTGAATGTGTCGTTCAATCAAAGGCGCTAAGTCGGATGGAAGCGTTATTTTCACAACAAGAGAGCGATCGTTTACAAAGGAATGATATCTACCCTCACCCCCAAAACACACACGCGCAGTAGAACTTCCTAGAGCTACCGCAATATTCCTAGGCTGGACTCAGGATGACTGGTAACGAAGATACAAAATTCTATGCTAGGTGCTAGAATTAGTCTGTGAAGTCAAACCGCAACGAAGAGGTCATATATAAATCATGTAATAATAACGATTAATACAACGTCATATTTTATAAAGAGTGTATAATATAGATCTTTATAGATATATAATCGATATTATACATTCCTGGTTTTAATCACGCAGCAGAAACTATATAACTGCTTATAACGTAATGATTGTTTGTGTTAATTACTTACACGTTAATGGGTTGGGGTTATTATTTATGAATAACTATTACACAGTGATTGTAAGGTTACGTACAGTAAAAAGTTGAGGAACGCGTAGTTAAAACGTTTAGAAACCATAAAACCGTGTAGTGGGGGAATAAACCAGAGCAATGAGCAGCAGCCACGGTGAATTCTGCTGGAGTAAGTCTAGCGTGACAGAAAGAAGACGAATGAAGAAATTTTTACTACGAACTAAAATGTGGTGGATTTTTTACCTCTCCGTAACGGAGGACGAGTGGTGGTAAGAACTTGTGTGCTTTTTAACAGCCAGTACGGCTGTTGAAAAGAATGCGAAAATAAGAGCAAGTGTCAGAGAGGCAAGAAAGAGAGAGCGTGAGAGAGAAAATTATGGGAACCAGTGTACGTGTGTGTTGTTGGGGGGGGGGAGATAGACAGGAGTATAAGCCGGGAAGACAGAGGGGAAATTGGAAGAGACGGGGGACAAGGGTGGAAAGCGGGAGCAAGCAAAAGAGCAAAGAAAGCAGGAACGAACTCGCACCGTGTGCGTGCAAAAGCAGGCGACGTTTCGCAAAAAGTTTCCCCGAACCTAAAAATAGTCAAATCTGGCAGGATTACAGGCAGAGTTTACCCCTGTATCGCTGGTGCCAGTAGAAGCCCAGGCTTAGACAACCCTCCTAACACGTTTCCTGAATATTTAAGCACCACGCACACCAACTACAAATATGTCCTAACTACTACAATAGTGATGTATTTTCTTTATTATATACACCCGTATGTGAGAAGAAATGCGAACTAACCATAGACTGACTCCAAAGATCATTTACTACTTGCGGCTGCTTCACAGCGAGTTATGAAGTCAGTCTAAACTAACTACATATTAGTGTTTGAAAACCTTCAAAAAATGTTGCGAAGTCTGTAGAATGGCTCACTGAAAAACAGAGAAACTATATCGTGTTTATTGTTGTATTTGTCTCGAACAACAATCGACTTTAGATATAATTAAAACACTGTCAAAGAAAACAACCGCACCTACATGCAATTTCGACAAATCCTGTATTTTAAACTAAAATCCTGCTACATTTTTACTTGGCATTTGTGTGTATGCGCGCGCGCGTGTGTGTATGCGCGTGTTCGTGTGCGTGCGTGTGCGTGCGTGTGCGTGCGTGTGCGTGTCCGTGTGTATTCGTGCGTGCGTGCGCGTGTGTGCATACCTAGGCCCTTTCGACTTTCCCGTACCCAGGTTGGAAGAGGCTACCCAAGCAAGAGACGGAAGTTAGTGCATGCGTAGGCACGCGTACATGGCGATGTGTAGCGTGTGTCCACGTGTATGTATATATGTATATGTATGTCCACGTGTATATTTATGTATGTGTGCGTCCGTTCTCCCGACAGACCCCGTGTTTATTGCCTCGAATGTGCGCATGTGTCTCATGCATATACTTGTTTGTTTGCCTACGTCTGCGCCAATCAGTTAAAATCACCCGAGGGAAAAAATTCAATTCCTAATATATTTTAGTAGAAGTAAGTAGTCTAATATACAAGACAAGATCTAATCTATAGCTAAGTATTTCTGCTACTTATATAGTAAGCAGAAGTCCAACTCGAAGAGGCTTTCAATGTATATGTATGGGTTTGCCTCCATTTTGGAAACGAGCCACATTATATTCCCATTTCCCAATGACCTCCTAGATCATTTCTGGCGTGCGCACTATTCATATATACGTATATGTACAACGTATACGTATATATATATATAATCAGGTGTTAATAAAGACAAATAAAGACATGTCGTGCAAAAGTACGATTTTTGTCAAAACGAAGGAAGCTACGTGGTTTGTAATACTACCGGAAGATAGAATAAGGACCAGTGAACAAAAGAAGCTAATGTTTGTATACATTTGTATTTTTATTCACATCGAACTCGTACGACAAAATGTAGTGAAATCAGTACCAAATACGTGTCAAACTCCTTTGTCTTTATTAACTCCTGATATAATGTATATGTACAATGTATACGTATATGTATATGTACAATGTATACGTATATGTATATGTAAATTTAAACAGCAAATCCGCGTGCGCAGATTTCGTTACCAGATATCAACTAGTAATTATCACACGCAGAGAGACGCGAAATCCCTCACGAAACTAAAATCTAACAGCTTTATTTTTCTAGTCCTATTTATACCCGCCTTCCTGTGCTGGAGGAATGCGCCATAACGGTTAATCAAAGGACACGGCATGGTTAGGATTTATGAATACGCATATTTTTGTAGTTCTTCCTTGCTGAATCACGCGTGATATTAATGTTTTCGTCTTGGTCAAATAATTGTAGGAAAGTACCGAGCACAGCAGTTGTGGCATTGTTGTAGACTGGTTCGTCTGACTGCACATCAGCACGCACCCAGGCGCTGTAACGGACGCCTGCGGGCAACGATAAGCGACTTACGACCATCTAAGCAACAACCGTCGTTCAGCGGTGGAATGAATGAACGAATTCATTTCCCTTTCTCTGCGTCGCCGACTTACTGACATTGCTTTAAATTATTGTCAGAATTCACGCGCTTCGAGATCAACGAGTCACGTTGGATACAGGAACCATATACGTGCTTATTTTTGCTGCCAATCAATGAACAGCCCCTCTAGGCGCGTGCGCTCCGCTACTAGCCAATACAGTCAAATTCATAAAGACGAACTTCGGGGGGAAAAGTCTTTCGTATTTTCACAACTGCGCTGCCGACGCAAAAACAATTCACAACGCGAAACACGTGTACCGCCTTCGTTAAAACAAGTCGGGAAGTCTGCGCGACCCGCGGGCACGCCCATGTGCCCGCCCAGGCATGTTAACAACATCGTTCTGCCTGCTATTAGGACGATGGGGTTGTATACTGGTGCGCATGCGCCCGTCGTGAGCCAAGACGCTGCGGGGGAAAAACTCAGTAAAACTTCAAAATAAAAGCATGAATGAATGAAGGAATCGTGAACGAACGCGGTGTGTTTTCATGTTTTATAGCGAACACTGCAACGGTTCGTCGGCCGGTGTTAAACCTGCGACATATATATATATATATGATACCGTATAATTATATATATAGTATTATTATGATTATATATATAATATATATATAAATATATATTATTTACCCGATTCCGGACACGGTTTGGAAAAAGGGTATGCATAATATTTGAGAAACACGCCCATAATTGGCGTCGTCAACAATTACTCGGTGCCGTGTTTTTCCCGGCCCCGGAAATAGATCTCCGGTCGTTTGGCAGGAGCAAAAACAGAGACGTGTAAAACAGTTTCTGTCCCGGCGTCCCATGAGGTTCACTGTGCTGCGGTATGTGCGTGCTTGCTCGTTGTGCTGCGGCGTGGCGATGCCTGCTTCCTGTGATGCTATGGTGGGTGTGCGTGCGTGGGCGTGCGGATTGTGTATTGTGTGGCCGTGCGTGCGTCGCGTTCGTGTGCGTGCGTGCCCTGACCCGCCGGTGTGTGTGTGCAGTGGCGGTGGGGACTGTACGTGTGTGGCGTGGCTGTCGCGTGCGTGTGTTATGTGTGCCGTGGCGTGGTGCGTGTTGTGGCGTTGCGGTGTGCGTGCGTGGTGTGTGTTTGTATGTGTCTGTGGGTGTTGCTGTGCGTGCGGTGCTGGCGGGTGTTATGTGTGGCGTGTGTGTGTGCGTGTGTTCGTGCGTTGCGGCTGTGCAGCTCCGCGTGCTGTGGCGGCAATGTGGTGTGTTGTTTTGTGCTGCGTGCACGAGTCCGATCGGCGCCGTGTGTGTTATGTGTGCGTGTGTTGTGTGTGTGTGTGTATGTGTGTAATGTTGTGGTTGTCGTGCGTGGTGCGCTGCGTGTAGTGTGGTGCGTTGTGTGTGTGCGTGTGTGCGTGCGTGCGTGCGTGCGTGCGTGTGTGTGCGTGCGTGCGTGTGTATGTGTGCGTGCGTGTGTGCGTGCGTGCGTGCGTGCGTGTGTGCGTGTGTGTTTGCTCCCACCTTCTCATCTAACCGATGAACCCCGGAGCGATCTGATAGCGTCTTTATGAACATTTTTTACGGGAACTATATGGTGGATGTTTTCCTGATAGCAACAGGTGGTTGCATCTTCAGCTTCCTAATTGATGATACGGCAGCATCCGAAGTAGCCGGAAGTAGTTAAACTGGGACGAATCGGTGAACGGACAGAAGGAAAACGAGTCAATTTTAAACGACAATGTCTTAACATGAATAGTCAGGTATGAAAAATGCAATGTATGTATAGATCAGCAGAATTCAATCGTCTATCGATGATTAACCCTTACAATGATGATTATTCGTTATCAACAGCATCACACACACACAC
>NW_014577857.1:130739-146472 GCF_000485595.1 Priapulus caudatus
TGTGTCTCTCTCTCTGTCTCTATCTCACACACTCCTCTCTCTCTCCCCCTCTCCCAAATACTCTCTCTCTCTCTCTCTCTCTCTCTCTCTCTCTCTCTCGAGGTCTACGCCCAGGAGTCTATGCACATGTGGCTACGGCACGTCTCTTCGTTTACCTTGAGATTGAGCAGAATGTTACTGCTGCCTGTGTGCAGGGGCTACACGCCTGTGTGCATGGGCTACAGCTCATAGCTTATGTTTTGACCACAGCTGATTTGGAGCGAAGCCAGCTGTGGGCCGAAAGCGAGAGCGGGAGAGAATGAAAGGTGTGTGTGAATGATAGAACGAGAAGACAGGGAGAGAGGGAGAGAGGGGGGCGAGGGGTGAGAGCTGGAGAGAAAGAGAGACGGAGATGTGTGTGATCAAGAGCGTAGAAAGAAGTGCTTCTTTATACGCTCCTGGTGTGATAGATAGAGAATATGAGGTAGAGGGAGAGAGACAGTAGTGTGTGTGATAGAGACAGAGATAGAGAGACAGAGACAAAGAAAAAGAAAGAGAGAGATATAGATAGATGGAGAAGAGAGAGAGTGCGGAGAGTGGAGTGATAGCTAGCTAGCTAGTTAGTTAGATAGATAGATAGATAGATAGATAGATAGATAGATAGATAGATAGATAGATAGATAGATATATAGAGCGAGAGAGAGCGAGAGAGAGAGAGAGAGAGCGNTGCTGCTGCTCGCTGCTGCTGCTGCGCTGCATCCTTGTAGGGTTTTATACCCCGGATAGTAGAGCTAAGCGGCTTGTGCATACTATAATATATTGTGTGCTCGATGCTACGGGGTCTTGTAATAAGGGACAGCGCGGCTCGCACGGGGGGCGGGATAGGGCGACCCATTAGCTGCGATGCCGGCGTAATTTTTTCTCGCACTCACGGTCACTCGCCTGTGGTCAGGCGGACCATGGTCATAATGTACAGTGCTATCCGCCCTTTATACGGACAGCAGGTCCGTCACCATGAAAAAATGTCCCGATAATAAGCGGTGGCAGCCGTCTTCTGATTAAGCGGCCGAAGTTACCGATTAAGCGGTGGTCTTGATTACAAGGCCTCTCAATCGGCATAAGCAACACGCTCTATTTCTCCAGTACCTTAGACTTAAGCAACAATACTTCGTGGCATGCATATCACACTCTACCTTAATGACAAAATAACACTTCTAGTTCGCGTCGCCATTTCATCTGCACCTATATAAAAGGTACTTTTGAAAATTACCTCAATGTTTGTTGAAATTCTCCGATTGTTAGTTGCACAGTTTCCCCAAGCAACGCCGGCATGCCGAAGAAAAGAAAACCAGGTGTGACGTCACGGTCACCACTTCGAGGCTACTATTGTGTTTGGGCAAACACGTCCGGCCGTTTTGCCGCCAGAATGCCTAGTTTTCTCAACTCTTTCTTTGTTGGCTGTTAAGCAACGCGCCACGTGAAATGGCAGGAGCAAACTAGAGTTTATTTTGTGTCATAACGGTTAGAGTGTGAGTTATGCATGACACGCGAAGTATTTGCTAGTCTAGTGCTGGAAAATTTGGTTTGGCATGCGCATTGTGAGCCTTTATAGCTGGTGGTGCCGAAGTATGGGCGGCGTAGTACCAAACTCCACGACAGATAGGCGCTACTCGCTGTTGGCCTCAATTTGGGGGCGTCTGCATGCAGTCTTGCGGTAGCTACCCGCAGGCACCTTTGGCACAGTCAGTAAAAACTGAAAATAATATATGAACGCACATTCAACAAATCATACATAGCTTCCACTGTTGTGCGTCACCTGTATATCAACTTTCCTTCATAAAAAACTATCGTAAAAACTAACGCCGAACGCTCCGCACTCGGCGCTGTCGCCAAGTGATAAATTATCAGGGGTTAATAATCGGTTGTCATTATTAACTTCCTGTATTATATATATATATAAATTTTATATTATATATATGATTATCAGGAGTAAGAATAATATATAGATGTTATTGCGTGTATAGATAAGGTAATACTAGGCGTGTTAATAGAAACCTATTATTATCTTACTGCCTGATAATTATCATTGGCGACACAAGCACACTCGCAGCGGCGAGTGGCGGCGAGCGTTCGGCGCTTAGTTTATTACATAGGCTTTTATGAAGAAAGTTGATTATAGCAGTGACGCAACAGTGGTCAACTGTAATTGACGAGGTACGCGTAGTAGAGCATATTTGTGAATGTGCGTTCATATTATTTTCAGTTTTTACTGACTCTGTCCCAAGTGCCCGTGGTAGTACCAGTACGTAACAAGGCGGAAGTAGGCGGTGAATACGTAACAAGGTGCGCGAGGATTGCTTTTAAAAGACACGTGTCGTTCAAGCGATGCACCCGTTTATCCGGGGCCCGACAAAGCGGGAACCTTAGTACTTACTCTAGATGCTAGCACAGGCTGTACAGGCGTAATACAGGACTAACACAGCAATCATTGACTAGTAATTACTACACATCGTACTACGACGGCAAAATACAGGAAAAACAGAAATACAGCGCGGGTTGACGCTTTTTCACCTAAATTCTGGGAGTGAAACAAACGTCTAGCTTTTTCCACCTCGGTCGTACTAGCCACGTCAATCTCACCACCCAATTAACAAGCGAAAAACACCCGAAATATCATCGCATCCGTCTATTGTTTTTACACTCATACTACTATCGTCTTTTTGTGTGAGATCTACGTCTTCGCGTGTATATGAGGATCCCAGGCTCGGCATCCTGGCAGCGTAGCGACGTAGTTGGCACCTATCATGTCGGTGTTAAGTGGTGTACATGCGGGGTCGCGTAGCGGCAGGCCTGCGCCGCCATGTTGAAAAACGAACGCAAATTGAGCGTTTGTTTGACGCTCTATTATTCCTCTTTTCTCTTCAACGTTTGCTGGAATGTTCTTTATAAGCGGTGGGGCGGATACCTGCAGGCAGTAAGTGAGGGTTTCCGCCGTAGATTCTCGGCCGATTGTTACCGCTACCACTCACTCCTATTTTACTCCATAATTTCCTTCCTCAAAGCTACGTAATTGAATAGCAAGTGCTCGATAATTGTCCGCTAATTTACTAGGACGAGTTGCTAGGACGGTTAGGAAACCTAACCCCCCGAGGTAGCGTAAATTTCGTTGTTTCGTAAAGGAAGGAATGTGCTTACGATCTTTATGGCGGGATCGCATCTTAGCGGGACGTCCCGCCATCATCAAGTAAATCGCAGCCGAACAATCACGTGACCCGCAAATTTAGTTTCGTGACGAATCGAAGTTCGTAAACCTTTGCGAGGTAGCGAGCTAATGCTTCGTTTTTACTGCGAGGAAGCGCCGCCATTTTTTTATTGCTTGCCGGGGCCGGGGACTATGTCACGGCCCGGGAACGATGGGGGGAAGTTTACGTGAAGGCATAACTCTTAGAACACTTTGTAGCTCTCTGCCAGTGCTGCCACCTTCGCTCTTCCTGTAGCGGGATTTCTGTAGAGCTGCGTACTGGTAGTGCTACGTACACCACAGTCCCTTGGATAGTTCCCATCAAAATCTTAATGTTTCTCAAAATAATGGTAAATAATCAAGAAATGTATTTACTACCGATGCCTTAATGTTTCTCTACTCTCGTTCGCCTATTGTTTCTGATAATTTCATGTAAATGCCGTTCAAATGCTCCTCTGCAACACAACAAACAACAAGAATATAGTTTTGTTGTTCTCTATACTTTATGTTCTTGTTGTTTCTGCCTACATACAGTATCGCCCAGCAGCCACTGACATGTAACGGTACCTGCGTTTATAATTAGTGAGTGTTAATTACAGCAGTGATTGCAATGACGGACGATGATGGAGACAGACAGGTAGGAATATCTCGTTTACGACATCGCGGCGGCAGCGGCAACGGCAACCGCAAACCTCTATATGGCCGTGAACTGGCCGTGGTGATGAAATCTTGTATATATATTATATATATATATAATATATATATATATATATTATATATTTATATATATATATATCAGGCGTGAATCCAAAATATTTGTGAAGTATATTATATAACATAATATATATAATCAATTCATATTAATTTATATATATATATATATATTATAATCAAGAGCTAATAAACAATATTATTAACAAGGTATTTATTAAGCTCTTGATATAATCAAGAGCATATAAAGAATATATATGCTCTTGATATAATCAGGAGTAGATAATATTGGAAATTCCTATTATCTACTCCAGTCCTGATATAATATATATAATTTTGTCGAAGTCAGACGGGTCGACCGTGCCACCACCCCACCCCCACCATCGAATCACCGAGATAACATAGACACGTCCACAAATCACACATAGCTGCGCACAAATTACAGCTGAATATTGATATCGTCTGATCAGACTTAGCCGAGAGGGAGCCGCTAGTCCTGGTAATATATAGCTGTACGAACACTACGAACGAGCAGCACGTACTGTTATCCTTATGAATTATTGAGTTTTCCACCATGGCTAAATGCTACAGGCGATGTAAGCTTTTATCGTGACTATAGTATCTATGATTTACGGCATTGTAGTCCGTGAATTTATAGGCATAAGAGCTTTAGTACTGCGCGCATGTGATCATATTTGCATTGAACAAAATCAATAGATTATTATAATTATTACAAACATTATCATCGATGCGCTTTTACATGACTCGCTGCATTTCCCTCTCTACCCTGCCTCTACCCGCGCTGCTCCTCGCTCCGCCACGCCGCACGGGAGGCTGGCCACGACACTCTGGGTAGGACACTATGGGTTGAGGGTTGAGATACGAGCGGCATCTGCGTGCGAGCAGGAATGCCTCTATAGGGGCTGCTGCAGTGTCTACAGTAGACCGACCATCAGATCAACTGTCAACAGCTTGTCCTGTGAGGCATGGGAGACATTGTGCCGGTGCGGAGACGCCGCCGTGGGCGTGAGGGCAGGGTGACGTTCTACAGGCACTGTGTGTGCCTCGCTAGCTTTTGAAGGTTTTGGCCAAAACCTTAGCGATTCTCTGCAGCGCGCGGACATTCAATACCAGGAGTTCAAATGCTGAGGAATGGCGAAAGACCAACATGCATCGTGCTGTTGCGTGCGTGCGGCGAGTAGCGTGTGTGGGTGCGTATGCTGAGCGCGTTGTGCGAGTGTGGGAGTGTGTGCGCTGCGCGTGTACGAGTATGCGTGCGCGCAAGTGTGTGTGTGTGTGTGTGTGTGTGTGCGTGCGTGCGTGCGCGCGCGCGCGTGTGTGTGTGTGTGTGTGTGTGTGTGTGTGTGTGCGCGCGCGAGTGTGCGTGGGCGAGTGTACGTACGTGAGTGTGTGTGCGTGCGTGTGATAGTGTAGAGGAGGCAGCTAGACCGATGTGTCCCGTAATATTTGGAATCGTATTCATATTTCATTTTAGGTATATGAACTGCTACACTGAAACGATGTATATCCTTCTATCAATCCAGACCGTATAGTGCCTGCGCTAAGACTAGCCATATCATTCTCTCACTCCATACATATATATATCTATCTACTCCATTCATTCACATTCCGTACAAGGCCGTACGCAGGAAATTTTCTGTAGGGGGGCAAAGGTACTCCCCATGCCCCCTGTGCCCTAAAGTTTCGCAATTTCACATTTCGTTATTTAAAGTGTAATATTTCTTTGATGATTTAAGATAAACTTTTGTCACATTTCTATTTTATTTCTAAAAGTTTACAGTATTTGTCCCATTAAAAGGCATACTCTGAAAATCTCTAGGGGGGGGCAACTCCCCCTGCTGCCCCTCTGCTGCGTCCGGCCCTGATTCCGTACCATTCAATCATTCCATACTCTCCATCAATGAGCGACAACACCAGCCATGACCGCTTACCTCACTAATCCTAACTTTCACTGCCACACTCCATCCACCCATCATAACCTCTGCTTCGGGTCTTTGACCAAGCTTTAATTTACATAACAGAGGGGTCGGCAATATGTTGTTTACATCTCAAGAACAGTAAACAACGGTTTCCGTCCATCGTAAATAGGAGCACGTGCGCTTAAGTGTGCATAATTAGAAGCAGGCAAGTGCCAGGCCTTACGGGCAAGTAAGACCGAATCCTGTATACAGTCAGCTTGATCTTTCAGCCCCATCTCTAAACTTATATTGATTGGTGTTTACATACATTCCTGCGGAATCCTAATCCTTAAACTAAAACCATTCAGCCCGATTTCAGCAACACTTCGTCAAGAGGCAGCCCGCTTGCTTCTTTGTTCGAGTTCTTATCAACCAACGATATTATCGAGGGGTCATGAAAAACTATATAGCGAGTGTAAGCCACATGCCGGGCGTGCTGCATTGCTACAGACTCTGCCATCTCATCTCTCATCATCTGGTCATATGATCTATGTTCCTCAGCAACGCGATCACCTCACATTTCGCTGTACGATCATGACAAGTACATGTATATACATACATGTATTATCCCGTGGCGTGATACTAGCTGTGCCGCTATCCTGCATTCGACGCAGCAATTAACTCGATTTCTATCCAATTCCCGCTACAGAAAAGTTCACCATTCATCACTAGTTCTGTCCGCCGGACGGAGACATACAAAGAACCTTTTTTTGCAACAAGATTTTACGAAAACCGCTGTCGCAAATCAATAAGGCAACGGCGAGATTACAAAAAACCGACATACACGCGCATGCGCTGTTTGGCCGGCGGCCGGCGTCTTTATAATTTTGTTGATGTATTTTTTTTTCAGTTTCCGGTGTGCGGGGTATTTCGCAGTTGTAACTGCCGGTTTTCGTATCGATGTCTTTGTCATCGTCATCATCATCATTATCATCATCGTCATCATCATCATCATCATCATCATCATCATCATCGTCGTCGTCGTCATCATCATCATCATCATCATCGTCATCATCATCATCGTCATCGTCGTCATCATCATCATCATCATCATCATCATCATCATCATCATCATCATCGTCATCATCATCGCTAGTGCGCGGTCTATCCCTTACAGACCGTGGTTACGTCACGCCACGAACTGCGAATCAAACCCCGAGTTTGAGATCAAACTTTATTCTAACGTAGAACTTTTGTTGTTGTTGTGACGTTTGATTTGTCAGCTTGAATGACTGCTGCTGCTATGCTGCTGCGGAGGAAGAAGAGGAGGAGGAGGAGGAGAGGAGGAGGAGAGGAGGAGGAGGAGAAGGGCGAAGAGGCGGAGATGGGAGGAGGGGAGGAGGAGGAGGATGGGAAGAGGGGAGGAGGAGAGTGACAGGAAGATGGAGGAGGGGAGGAGGAGAGAGGAGGAGGGGGAGGAGGAGATGGGAGGAGAAGGAGGAGGAGGAGGAATGGGAAGGAGGAGAGGAGGAGGCGAGGAGGATGAGGAGGGGAGGAGGAGGGGAGGAGGGGAGGAGGGAGGGAGAGAGGGAGGAGAGTAGGAGAGGGGGAAGAAAAGAGGCAAGCATAATGGTCGGGAGCGGCTCACGTGGCCACGTGGAAAGAATGGCGCAAGACTTCACACGTCGAGCCAGGGGCACAGCGAGCGACAGGGAGATATGCACCTAGTCGTTTAGCGTGTTCCAACACGCACGCAGGGAACAGCCGAGAGTCGATGCGGTGACGAGCATCACGCGGCCATCTCCCTGTAATACGATGCCTTCGCCGTCACCTGCTGCCTCCTCTCCTTTCCTCCTCCTCCTCCTACCCTCCTCCATCCTCGATTCCTTCTATCTTTGCCTCCTGCCTACCTCCTCTTTTCTCCTCTCCTCCCCCTCCCTCGCCCTACCTTCTCCCTCCTGCGCCTCACTCTAGGCCTCTCCTCTTCCTCCTCCTTTTCCTGCCTCCTCTCATCCTCCCTCCTCCTCCTTCTCTCGTCTCCCCTCCTCCTCCTCCTCCTGCTCTTCCTGCTCCTCTCCTGCTTCTTCTCTGCTCTTTTCTTCCTCCTGCTGCTCTTGCCTCCTCCTCCTCCTCGCTCCTCTCCTCCTCCTCCTCCTCCTCCTCCTACCTCCTCCCTCCTCCTCCTCCGCCGTCTCCGCTTTTCTCTTCATCCCTGAAGCTACACTGCTACTGGCTGACTACTACTACTACTACTACTACGTCCGCCGCCAGAATTCCACACTGCTATGTTAATCCTGCCCACGATGGTAGAGCTCGGCTGCTAGTGACAAACACATCGGGCGACTATATCTCATGACCCGCACATGTTGTTGAATAAGCCGCACGCAGCACCGGAAGTGAGCGGCTGTATCTGCTCCCGACGAATAATGGCGGGCACATTACAATGGCGCGCCACGCTTACCGCAAATCCCGCCTCGGCCACATAGGCAGTGGACAACGTTTCAATATTAAAAAATGAATCTCTCTATTAATATCAGGGTTCTCCCCTACGTATGCGCAAACCGGACGCGCCGCCCACGTTTGGGAAACTTACCACCCTGTTTCATCAATCGTGCGCCCCGTTTAAAATTACCTCCGCCCCGATGAAATCCACACAATAAAGTTTGACAGGCGCGGGAATCGATCGTCAAGAAGTGCCAATTCGACAAGAAACACGGACGGCGTGTTTTTTTTTTACCGTACCACGCATGGAAGCTGACAGACACACGACACAAGTACAAACAGTCAACTGTCCAAACGCCAACACTTAAAAGCTGAAGGTCTATGTCCCCCAGGGTACTGCCGAATGTACCCTGGTACTATCATATGCCCGGACCGTACCTCGACCATACATCCACTAACGAGGTCTAAGGGAGTCGTGCCTACGCCTACTCCCTAAACCCTGAACCCATATGCACCTATCCCTAAACCCTAAACCCAACCCTAAACCCTAAGGCATATCAAAAATTCAAATAGTTACCAAAGGTCCGTATCCGGTAAGTAACCCTAGAGGACATAGACCAGCATAAGCAACACTAACTGTAACACCGACACGGCTATCTTATATATACAAAAACCCCGCACCAAATTGCCGTCTATGGTGTGGGGCGAATTTTACGCATTGAATCAGTGGTAACGGTAAAAAAAAACACAGCCCGCCGGATCCCCCGACTAGTTTCCCCTCCCCTCCTCTTTCCAAGAGGGGGGATTCCAAACCTACTATATACTAATATAACTTCGATATAAAATGTTCGTTTCATGATTTTATATACATACAGTTACTGTATCAAATATGTGCTATTTTGATACAAACCAGGGGAATTCCGAAATGCCTGGAATCACCCCTGGCTACGCCCCTGATTATTGAAACGTTCCAAGTGCCTGTGCCCGGCCCACCCTCACCACAACATCATCATCAAAACCAGTGTGTGTATTATCTAGTGAGTCTATAACAGCAGGAGTGAATAAACAACAAAAGCATGTTTTTATTCACTCCCGATAATCTTCTTCCCAGCGCGCAATCTGAGCTTCATTTCAGTTTCAACGATCAGTGAGTTCAACGAGACTAAACATCTGACACGGGAACCTCTAGACTCTTCCATTGTGAACACGGACACCAACAGGAACACCCCCCCCCGCCCCCCCCCAGCCGCGCCAACCCCGATCACATAATGTGATCTCCATTCATAAAATTCGAAAAAACTAATTAGAAGAAACGACACTTAAATTAATTAATACATCCAACAGCGATGATGATGAAACGTATGACGATGAGATGACATGATGTGATGACAATGACGATAACGATTGATGATGACAATGCACGATTGGCGATGGAGTGGTGATGATCGATGACGATGAGTGGGGATTGACAATGACGATAACGATGATGCATGACGATTGACGATGACAAGGACGACGATGATTGACGACGGATTTGATGACGATGACGATGACGACGAGGATGACGCATGACAATGTGACGAATGACGATGACAGGGACAGAGCGAGAGCCCTGCTTACACATGTCTGCTCTGATTAGAGGTCGACTTCGCTGGCCGCTCGTGGGCTGGTTTCTCCCGTGACAGATGCCGTCATGCTCGACGAAGCTGACGCATCCACCACGGGAAAGGACCTCACGTACACACGACCTAGTGTCATTAATTTTAGTTCCCCTCCCTTCCCTCCCTCCGCCATCAGCATTCAGAGAGAGAGAGAGAAAGGCGGAGAGAGAGAGAGCAGAGAGAGAGAGAGAGAGAGGCCCCAGAAAAATTGCATNCAGCTTCTCGCCCTCTCTTCTCCACCACCTTTTCCTCTCTCCTTCTCCTTCTCCACCAGGCTTCTCCCTCCATTCTCCACTAGTTCTCCGCCTCCTCCACCACCTTCTCCCCTCCTCCTTCTCCACCAGCTTCTCCTCCTTCTTTCTCCACTACCTTCTCCTTCTCCTTCTCTCTATCTTCACCATCTCTCCCCTCCTCCTTCTCCAAACACTTCTCCCTCTCCCTTTCTCCTCCTTCACCATCTTCTTACACAGCTGGAAGTGACGCGTAACGAACATCGCGAATTACATCTGATTGGTTATAACACAAACACGTGGATAAAATATGCAAATTATCTTCCTGTACCGGCCTGAATATGAGACAAAACCCTTACCATCCCGCCTCGGCCTATAGGCACGTGGAAAACGTTTTCAATAATAATTGAAATTCTCTATCAATATTCCAGGCGTTCTCCTACGGTTGCGCCAAAACCGGAACGCGCCGCCCGCTTTGGGAAACTTCCCCCTGTTTACAATCGTTGCGCCCCGTTTAAATTACCTCGCCCCGATTTGAAATTCCCAGCCACAATTAAAAGTTTGACCGCGCGGGAATCGATCGTCAAGAATTTTGCCATTCAGCAAGGACACCGGACTACGGCGTGTATTTTTACGTACCACGCATGGACTGAGAGCCACACACAAGTACAAACAGTCAAACCTGTCCCAAACCCAACACTAACGCTGCAGAGGGTCTAATGTCCCCCAGGGTACTGACCGGAACGTACCCTGGTACTATCTAATATGCCGGACCGTACCTTCTCGACTACTCCACTAACGAGGTCTAGGGAGTCGCCTCACGCCTACTCCCATAACCCTAACCCTTATCCCTATCCCTACCCTAACCCTAAATCCTAACCCTTTAACCATATCAAATTTCAAATAGTTACCAGGGTCCGTTCCGGTAGTACCCTAGGGACATAAGACCACCATTAACAACACTAACTGTACACCGAACGGGTATCTCTATTATATAACAAGACCCCAAATGCCGTCTATGGTGTTGGCGACTTCTACGCATTAAATTCAGTCGGTACGGTAAAAACAAAACACGCCCCCGGACGCTGTGATTTTTTTTTCCTAGGTCCAATCCAAGAACAATTAGGGCTGAAGTGAAGCCGCTGCTATCTGGGTTGAGCTTGTTTCGTCACTCAACTGACGTCACAGTATTTGTCATATTACATAGCACATTCCAAATTCCTAAATTATATATGATTCAATAGGTACGTGGTTAGAGCGGCCAGCGTCAAGTTATGAAAGGCGGTGGATCGATCCATTCGTTTCTAATTATTTTTCCTGTCTTTCTTTATTCGTTTGAACATTTTTTTCCCAATTAACGCAAATATTTTACATGATTTATTATACACATTTTAATTTACAACAATAAATTTGACAACAATTAAAATATTAAATTTCAATAATATTTATTTTAAATAGGATTTGGGTTAGCGTTAGGGTTTAGGGTTAGGATTAGGGTTAGAGGTTGAGGCGTTAGGGTTAGGGTTAGGTCAACAATTGCAAGTGAATGCCACCATAAAACAGGAGTTTGAGGACGTGATTTGTATTCAACCAATGGCCAGCGCTGCGCTAGAGCCCTATGCTTCTTGATTGACCTAGGAAAAAAATACACGTCCCCCGGACCCCCTTAGTTTCCCCTCCCCTTCTTCTCCCCCACCCCTCCCCTCCCTCCCCTCCCCCTGTTTTCAATTTTATCCTGGGGAGAACCTTGAATTATTCTGTTGGTCTGTGCACTGTGCGCGTGCCGTAACTGTGCGTGAGATTGATGCGGTGGCAGGGGAGCATCTTGAGCGGCACTTGCAGGAAATTATTACGAATAATAGGTGAAAGAGAGTTAGAGAAGTTAGCGCTAAAGGTAGTAAATAGGCCTACATTTCCGTGTTTATCTTAGCTATCATTTTATACATTATCAGGGCGTTAATGCCAGCCTTATCACAAGAAAGGGGATATCCTCTCCAAGGCCGGGGTTCTTTCCAAGAGGGGGGATTCAAACCTATATATACTAATATACTTCGGTAAAATGTTTCGTTCATGCATTTTATATTACATCACCCAGTCTATGTATCAAATATTCGTGCTCATTCTTGATACACCAGCTGGCAATTCCGCGAAATGCCTGGAATCCGCCCGTGGCTACCGCCCTAATTATATGAAACGTTCCAAGTGCCTGTGCCCGGCCCACCTCACCCCAACATATTCATCCAAACCAGTGTGTGTATTATCAGCCGGTCTATAACAGCAGGAGTGAATAACACAAAAAGGCATGATTTATTACTTCACTCCCGTAATCTTCTTCCCAGCGCGCCAATCTGAGCTTCTATTTCAGTTTTAACGAACGAGTGAGTTCGAACGAGCGCTAAACATCTGACACGGGAACTCTAGGAACCCACAGGCCACTTGAAGCGTTTCAATAAAATATAATGCTAACTAAACAAATTCTTAATGTTTCTATCACTATAGATACTACTACCAGGACCTACTCTCTTCTCAAACCTACGGCTACCAACACGCCCGCCTAGTTCTCCACCACTGGCACTACCGGCTGCCATCTGCTCTTCGACGGCGCGGACTGGTTGCACGCCTGCACTAATATATGAGCAGGCACTCTATATCTATATATATACGACGAGCTGCTCTATATTAGTGCAAGCGCTGCGAACAGTCGCGACCGCGGAGAGCAATGGCAGCCGGTTAGTGCAGCTGGTTGGAAATAATCGAGCGGTGTAGCGTAGCGAATGAAAGAGAGTTAGGCCTCGGCGGGCTAGTATTACTGATAGTATCAGAAAACATTAAGAATTTTTAGTTACATTATATTTTATTGAAATCGCTTAAGTGCCCTGTGTCTAGATCCTTCCATTGTGAACACGAAACCAACCGAACACCCCCCCCCCCCGACCGCCCCACCCCCAGAATACACAAACTGTGATCTCCATTCATAAACGAAACACTAATTAGAAGAAACGGACCAACTTTAATATGTAGAACATCACGCATAGCAGACGATGATGATGACGTGGACTAAGACGCATGATGAGAGACGATTGATGATGACGAATGATGATGACGATGGACGACTAACGATTTTGATGATGACCAAATACGACGATGATGACGATGACAGGGCAAGACGAGCAATCCGAGAAGACTGCTTACGACTAGTTGCTCTGACTTAGTAGGAGACTCGCTGGCGCGTGGCTGGCTTTCTCGCGTGACAGATGGTCATGCTTTCATCAGAGCGACGCCTCCCCAAGGGAAAGACGCTCCGTAAGTACGATAGTGCATTACTTTATTCCCCCTCTCCCTCCGCCAAATCAGCATCAGACAGAGAGAGACCCATAGGAGAGAGAGAGAGAAAAAATTGCATCGCTGCACACGCGTGTTGCTGTGTCTACATCACGATAAGCTTACTTCACCGAGGCGCCATATTACCACGTGACAGATGGTTGATGAATTTAGCAGTGGCAGGGAACCTCTCCACACCACCGCTCCTTATGCCCTACCGCCTCTCTCCGACCGCCTCCTTCCACCCACGCCTCCTCTCCCACACGCCTCCTCTCTCACCCACCGCTCCTCTCCACCCCGCCCTCCTCTCCCACCCACCGCTCGCCCCCTCTCCCACCCCCGCCCCTCCTTCCCACCCACAACGCCTCCTCTCCCACCCACCGCCTCTCTCGCGAATCACTCACCGCCCTCCCTCCCCACTCACCGCCTCCTCTCCCCACGCCACCGCCCCCTCTGCCCACCCACCGCCCTCCTCTTCCCACCCACCGCCTCCTGCTCCACTCACCGCCCTCCTCTCTCACCCACCGCTCTCTCCACCGCCCCGCCCTCCTCTCCCACTCACGCCCTCCTCTCCCACTCAACGCCCTCCTCCTCCCACCCACCCGCTCCTCCTCCACCGACCGCCCTCTCCTCTCCCACTCACCGCCTCCTCTCCACCCACCGCTCCCTCTCCCAGCCGCCCTCCTCTCCCACCCCACCGCCCTCCTCTCCCCACTCAGCGCGCCCTCTCTCCCACTTCACCGCCCTCATCTCCCACCCACCGTCCTCTTCCCACCCACCGCCCTCCTCTCCACTCACCGCCCCTCCTCTCCCAACCACGCCGCTCTCTCCCACCCACCGCCCTCCTTCCTCCGCCACCCACTCGCTCCTCCACTCATCCCACACCGCTCTGCCTCCCACCCCCCTCCTCTCCCACTTCACCGCCTCCTCTGCCACTCACCGCCCTCCCTCACCCCCGACGCTCTCCTCTCCCATCCACCGCCCTCTTCCCCGTCCCTTCTCCACCACAACCCATCGCCCTACACCACCCACCACCTCTCATACCACCACTGCTCTCCTCCCCCGCCCCATCCCGCCACCACGCCTCACCCCCAGCCCCCCTCAGCCCCCCCCGCCCACCGCCCCACCCCGCCCCACCCCGCCCACTCACGCCCCACCCGCCCGCCCCGCCCCACCCCCGCCCACCCCCGTCCCGCCCCCGTCCCACCCGCCCCGCCCCGGCCACCCGCCGATGACAGACGTATTTTGCCATTCCACAGACAGTAAGGAAGAAATGAATAGCGGGAACTATGAGAACGGGAGAGATATAACTGTACGTTTGTGTGTGTGTGCGTGCTGTGTGTGTGTGTGGTTGTGTGTGTGTGTGTGTGTGTGTGTGTGTGTTGTGTGTGTGTGTTGTGTGTGTGTACGTGTGCGTGCGCGTGCGCGTGCGCGCTGTGCGCGTGCGCGCGTGCGCGTGCGTGTGCGTGTGCGTGTGTGCGTGGTGTGTGTGTGGTGCGCGCGCATGCGTGCACGTGTGAGCGAGAAAGAGAGATAGCGAGCGAGCGATAGAGAGAGGATAAGAGTAAGAAAGATGAGAGCACATAGGAGAATAGACACTCCGATTCGAACAGGAAATGCGCCACACTAAGGCTGCACTAAGTCATGAATAAGACGACAATCCCGTCATTATAGAATGAAGCTTCGCTGCAACCGTTTCGCCGCAATAATCCGCACAAATTGCTCCCGACCACCCATACTGAGATGTAAACCATTTGCCCCCACCCACACATCTGTAGTCAGAAAGCAAGCCTGGTTTCAACACGCAGCATCGCTACGCTTGTGAACCCATCCCTTAGCTACACAGCAAGTATTTCACAAATGTTCTCCATTATCAACATCTACACAGGCCTGAATAAAATAAAATAAATGTTGTTACGTCACACATCAAAATGTGCTTGTGTTTATTCGCAACTGATATCATATATATAATTTATAATTTCGTTTAAATCCTTTTTGGACGTGATGACATATCCCTAACCCTAACCCAATTCTAGGCAAATCCTAGACAAGGAAAATGGCCCGATTAAGCCGTGGGCACATGACCTCGCGCGTAAGTTTTCCAAAAGACATTTCATCGACGCACCCGTTTATTCGAGTCCCGATAAAGCGGGACCACTATTATTCTCCCCACCAAGTACTCCCCCACTCCTTCCCCACAACGCCCCCCCCCCAATACTCCCCACCACC